>NW_016194298.1:496-3181 GCF_001687245.7 Rhagoletis zephyria | reverse complement strand
TCGCTGCATTTGTCATTGCTGATAGTAGCCGCCAGATGGCTATCGTTACTTACATCAATTTACGTTCATTGTGAATGGAAACTCAAACCTCCATTTTTCCCCACACTTTTAAGGGGTACTCGTCAAAGAAACCACTTTTCTCCCCACACTTTTAAGGGGTACTCTTCGCGGGAACTTCACTTCTTCACACATTTTTAAGGGGCACTCGTCGCGCGTACCGCGTTTCACCTCACATTTTTACAGGGCACACGTCGCGCGAACCGCATTTTCCCCACATTTTTAAGGGGTACTCGCCGCGCTAACCGCGTTTCTCCCTTCATTTAAGGAGTACTCGTCGCGAGGGCCGCATTTCTCCCCACATTTGGGGTACTCTTCGCGCGAACTTCATTTCTCCCCTATTTTACAGGTCCCCTTTCAAACACGTCAAGTCTTGAAAGCAATTTTTTTCGCAATCTCTTTTGTGTTTTCTATTTGCTTCCACACGCGTCAACTTTAATGGAATTCAAGTCCTTGGTTCTTTAAATGGGAAGCAATGAAAAGATCAAAAGAGACAAGAAAACTTGAAACGAATTGACGGTGCGGAGGTATCTGTACTCTTCCCCTCTCTTCTCACCTCCTTCGCCTCCGAACAAGCAGACTTGAAAGCAAGACTTGACGTGTCTGAAAGGGGACCAGGTTACTCGTTGCGCGAACCGAATTTCTTTCCACACTTTTAAAGGCGGATTCATTGTTCTATTTCCAAACTAAAGCTCTCCCAGAGAGAGAAACACAACAACAACCACATGAAGGAAAAGTTCTGACCTAAAACGATGAATCCGCTTTAAGGGTTACTCGTCGCGCAAATCCCATTTCTCCCATTCATATTTAAGGGGCACTCGTCGCGTGAACCAGATTTCTCCCCACACTTTTAAGGTGTACTCTTCGCACGAACTCCATTTCTCCCCACAATTTTAATTAGTACTCATACGACGAATACTTGTCTTCCCCACATTTTCACCAGTATCAATGCGATGCCTCACAAACTCCGTTCTGCCCCGATTGTTTCCAACCTTGCCGAATATGTATTTAGGGTGAAAATCCATAGCGTTGTGCTGGTATTTTCCTTCCAAACTATCCATCCATGCATTGATGTCTACCGCAATGTCCTTCTCGCCAAGATCACGGCTCCGTGGCGAAGTTTGTCAATCTTGATGCCTTGGTCAAATAGGAGATCTACCCCAATGGTGACTTCATTCACTATAGACTTGTGTCCGTATTCCCGATTGCGACTTTGCATGTTAGTTCGCCTTAAACTTGGGTGTCCTCACTTATTGCTGTCCTCAACTTTTCACCAGTAAATGGCCTCACCTCCTGGAGCGTTTGTCGAAGTGGTTGGACGATTCAACTGCGAATCTCGAAACGAAAACGATCTTTTAGATAATCCCTCTTACCGTCGAATTTGTCTGCCTCTCTTTAATTTTCTCTTGTTTCACCACGCATTTCTCTTGTAACTCCGTAAGTAGTACATTGCCACTGACTAAATTCTCGTGAAGCTGTGTACTTTTCACATCTACTTGTAGGGAAATCTCCCACGAGAACTGCGACATCTCATCTCTACTGTACTTCATTGAGCTGTATTTGCATCATCTGTGGCATGGCAGCCAATAACGTGTTCATGTCTGTACCCCTCGATGAACCTGGAGGCTTTATATTTCTTCAACCTTCGTGGATGTCTCCTGGGTGAATTCTCGTTCTGCGTTATTGTGAAGTGATAAAAATAACCATTTCAAACCGCATTTATTTCCGAACGTGGATAATCATCGGTTTGCCAATTCATTTTTGAGACGTAGTATGGTCAAATTATAGAACTTCGTCATTTTAAAGCTTTCTCCTATTGGATTTTTTAATGATCCCAATTCTGAAACCTATATTTACAATTATGCTTGAATACTTGACGGATTTCCTAAAGATCAGCCAATTAAATGTCAGCCAGCTGTTCAATTTAAACTCAGTTTACTTAAACTAAGTTTAAACTGGCACTGTAGAACTGGCCCTAGCAAATGAACGCTAGCAAGAAAAAGGGGTTGTAAAGGTATTTGTAAGCCGAATATCGTTGCAGGTCCAAATGGAAACTCTACGAATTGCATATTGAGTATCGCACAATGTCATTTCAGTTATATGGACCTTACTTTGTCGTATTATTTAATGAAATTACATGTACATATGTATAACTGTCATCCCTAAATTGGCGCGACAAGCCCCAAGCAGCTGTCAAAAATCCTCATGCTCATACAATTTGTAAGATTCATCCCACAATAACGCGGCGCTAGTGCCGAGCAAATGGAATTTTCATCTCTGACAGGGCGTTACGTGTTAAAATTGGATGCGGATAACGGAAAGAGAGGGGGCAAAAAAGTGAAAGAAGAAAAGAGAATAAAAACGATAGGAAGTTGGAAAATGTCAAAAATTACGCCACGCTGGTTTGGGTATAACGCGCCCTGGCACTCGCTGACATTGGATAACGCAACGCTTAGCGCTCGAATTTAATGACGTCAGTTATTTTGATTTTCTTGTTGTTTTGCAACTTCAACAGAAACGGAAGATTTTTTTATTGATGACTGTAGGTCAAAGCGTCAAATTACACATACATGTAATTTGATCAAACAATTTGACCGTGTAAGGTCCATATTAGATTAAGTCGGATTC
>NW_016194298.1:0-486 GCF_001687245.7 Rhagoletis zephyria | reverse complement strand
TTCTGCTCCAAGCAGCCTCCATTAGCAAGTTAACTAATCAATCCCGCTGAGATGCTGCCGCAGTTTTCTGCTGCAGCCTTAATTGCAAAGCAATGGAGTGCACTAAAGCCTTTGCTGAAGCAGCCTCAATTGCAAGGCAAAGGAGTGCACTAAAATGTTACATATTCTCTAATAGATTACGTAAAATAGCAATATTTTCGCATTTAGCAAAATTAAAACANATGCAATATTTTCGCATTTAGCAAAATTAAAACACGTTTTTCGCAGTAAAGTGAACCGCTTTGGCAGTTTCAACTCGTTCTTCTTTTCGCTCTATTCTTTGTTTACTTGTGGTAAACAAATGTCAACGCCCAGGACGGCGCAATCTTGTATTCTATCATTCTTGGATTCATCCAAGGTGCTGTTACTTAAGGACCATTCACATACAACTTTCCTCCCTTTGCTTGACAGTTCAAACTTTGACAACAAAGCGTGAAACGCAGAAGG
>NW_016194297.1:0-3173 GCF_001687245.7 Rhagoletis zephyria | reverse complement strand
TTAAATTATCTATCGTTTTAACCTTTAATTAGGCGCATGGAGTTAAGGCCATCTCTTATTGAAAAAAAAAAATATATCTCCCCGCGGTGTACGTAAATTAATCACGGCCGAACATCGGCGTGTACACATGTATGGGTACTCTCTTGAGTGTTGACCCCATGCGACCGCTAACGTAACATTTTTTGGCGCAGTTTGTCAAGTTTGCCTAATTTGGTGAGCTTAAAGTAGAGTGTATTACATACGGCCTGTTATAAACCGCTCTACAATTTTGCTTCCAATCATTAAAATGCGTGAAAAGAGGAGGGAGAGGTTACTGACCGGACTTAGCCGGAGGCTGCTCGGGAAGTGTTATAGGCGGTGTCAAAGTAATCGGCGGGTGAGTTACATCCACCTTGCCCTCCGTACTACAAATGTACCCAGAAGAGCAACTTAAGTTTGATTAATTATTAAGAGAAAGAAATACTTTTTTTATGATTTTTCATTATTAAACTTTAGTACCAGGTTGGCAGAGCTTTGCCCGGAGTGCAAGTACCTTTTAAAGTTTTCAAGATTTGGATAGCTTTAAAAAAATATTTGAACAAAAAAATGGATTTCGCTATCTATTAAGAAAATTTCTTACACCAAAATTAAGGTGGCAACCCTGTTCCGTATCTTGGGCGCATATTTACTGTGTATACAATAAAAACGCTGATTGAAATTAACAAAATAAAAATTTGTACTACATAAAGCGTGGCAATCCTGATGGAAAATATTTTCCGACCAAAGCTCTCAACAATGCCTTTCATTTGGTATTCACATTGCGGTGTTTTAGATAAATTGTGCAGAATCGAAAATAAGTGGAAACCTTACGCTATTATCCTAAGGGATAACATTTTGTATATAGGGAAAGCATTGTTTAAGAACCTTCTCTTGTTACCCAGGAATAGTAATATTTCACCTTTTTTTAAAAATAGGTGGCAACCCTATTGAATTAGGGCTCTTTAAAAGAGCTTCGATTTGATACCCAGGTTATGATGTTTTAATTCATTTGTAACTAATTTCGAATAGGTGACAACCTTATACGAGTCTTCTCAAAATTAGTGACTATTCAGATAACCTTAAAATCCAAAATATTATCTTTGTACAAAATTTCATCAAAATCGCTGGAGCCGTTTCCAAGAATGCTGTGGATATGTATACATACATATTAGAGGTTTACGCAGACAGACTTTGAGGCGGCGAACAGTGGTTCGGCTCCATATATTTTTTTGAAAAAAAACACAGGTTATATGTGAGCTAGTTAAGAAATATTCCAGAAAGGGTTAAAATCGGTCAACCTCTGGAGTACCTACCTCGGACCTATAAAAAAATTTTAAATACATATTTTAATTTCAGCTCTAAAAAGGAATATATATTCACGAAACTTGGCGCATAAGTCACCATCATCAAATATATCGCAAATTTATCTAATGCTCTCTATGTCTACACATTCGTAAACAAATAATTATGATTTCTCATTGTTCGCCAATTTGAAAAATTAATTGCTATTTGATGTAAAATAGTGCCAAAAATGGCACGGTTTGAGCTAAGTTGGCAGCCCTGTTCTCCATGTTCTGAGATTGCAGGTTCGAGTCCAGTTGGAGGCAGTTAGAGTAAGGTACGTTAATTATTTCAATTTCGATATAAATTAAATATTGTAAAATTAATTTCATATATGGAAAAATGGAAATACTCAAATATCACTAAAAATAAATGAGATAAATTTTTTTAAAATATAATTTAAAAAATTACAATAAGGTAATAACTAAAAATTAAAATTAAAAAAAATAAAATATTCTTGGTCTGGGACTCGAACCTTGCCTTCATCGACAGCTTTGCTTTGTCGGCCATTGCGACAGTTTGAGCGCCGCGAGCAAAATAACATATTTGTTTCTTTCACGACAAGTTACATTTTTCCTAGGAAGAAAGAAAATAATACTCAAAACTAAGGAATTGTGGTTTCCTTAAACGGAAGTGCATCACAGTTTTCTTGCATTGTCTCACAGATTTGGCGGTGATGTGAGCCTTATTCCTTCCGAAGACATAAACCAGCCAGTCACCTTCTCCATCGAAGCAACAGAAATTCAAGGTGCATGTCCCAATATCATTTCTCTGTAAATATCTAACATAGTCGCCATCAAATGAAGGAAATCTTATCCTAGGTTGCATATTAATTTTCATAGGAAACTTTGCTTTACGTTTGTGTTATCGCTGAACTAAGAATAATATCCCAGTCGGAAACAAGTGACTTTTTTTAAAATCAAACTAATTGAAAAACTACTTTGAAACAAGTGAAGTGAGTAAATGTTTCGAATTTTGATACCCTTTTTACCAAAAGAAACAATTTGTGTCTTGGATGTATGAAAAAGCATCTGTGAAGTGCAGACCTAAAGCGTATTTAAATGAAACATAGTGACTTTAAAGTGTTTTAATCCAGATGCATTTTAAAGTAGTTGGAATCAAATGCAGAGTCGGACAATCGGCTTGCTGCTTGCACACAATTCAAACTGAACATTTGAAAGCACACTTACATGTCTGGCTGTGGCTGAGCGTGCAGAGGTGCTTGCTGTTATTTGTTAGCTTCCAGAAGGTACGGGTTCAAATCCCATCAGATGCAAAATGTTGAAATGAATTTTTTTTTTTTGGCTTCGAAATATGAAAAAGCATTTGTGAAGTGCAGAACGAATGCGTATTCAAACGAAAAATACTGACATTGAAGTTCTTTAAACCAAATGCATTTTAAACTAGTTGAAATAAAATGCAGAGTCGGATAATTGACCTGCTCCTAGGACATGGCCATGTTAATAAAGTTAGTTGCTTATATGAAAAAAGGAAGAACTCAACCACTTATAGTTGGTAAAAAAGTACTTTTTAAATTGCTTTTAAAGTAGTTTTATTTCCTACAGGGATGCGACTCGGACAAGGAAAATAAATTTCGTTAACTTCATTGTCATCTCAATCAGCTGAAAGAGCTCTTAGTGAATGAAGTTTACATACAAAACATTTTGTTTGTGCTATCATTTACAATTCAACTTTCGAAATCTAATTTTAAGTCTCTATGAACAAAACCGCTTTCGCAGTTGCTTGTGCCATGCAGGTGTCAAACAATTTTCCAACTGACTTCGACTCAGACAGAAGTTTGAGTGCCATTTCAT
>NW_016194296.1:0-3174 GCF_001687245.7 Rhagoletis zephyria | reverse complement strand
TAGGTATTTATCACAAAATTTCGAGCACCCTAATATTTATACATAAATGTGTATGTATACAATACCTCGCGCATTGTCAGCTTGTTCCGGCAATTCTAGCTAAATTGATGCGCGCATAAGTGTCACGCATATTTGATTATCACATGCTGAGGGGGAATATCGATTAACCAAACTTCAAAAATTACGCAAGCTAATAATGTGAGTAGAGTACTAATGTATATATCTGTGTTCGCATGGAATAGTAGCTTATGTCGAAAGGCTAGCTTTAGTGTAATGCAGCATCGCAGCACGTGATTGCGAATGACTCACGGGCGCCGAATCGTTGAAGATCTTTTAGCAAATAAACGTGCAAGAATAGTTCCGATACTAGCAGATCAATATTCTTATTAAGTCTCATAAAAAAATTCCGTGTCGTTTATAGAATAAGGGGAATGCCACATTATACTAAAGCCAGCTTCCCGACATAAGCTACTATTCCATACGAACACAGATATGTAGATACTACTCTTGGGAAGTATCGAGTACTTTTGAGGATCGAGTTTTTTGGTATCGATACTTTTTAGGATCGGGTATTTTTGAGAGTACATGTTGGTAATATTTCAATGCTTAGTGTAGAAATCTCACAAGCAGGCAGCACTTTATTCAAATTAGTATTGTACTCGAAAATTATTGAAACTTCAATCATTTCTGAATATCGGTAAATGTAAATAAAACACAGTACTTTTAAGTATCCATTCGACACTTAATACTGAATACATTGAATCGATCCTGAGAACAGAGTATTTTTGAGTACTGAGTTCTTTGGAGTACTCAGTATCGATACTTTTAAAAGTCGAGTGCGGTCGATCCTTTAGGGAATCGAGTTCGGAGTACTTTTGGTATCAGTACTGCCCAACATTAGTAGATACATACATACCACTCATTTGCTACAAGAATGTCATTACTCAAAAAATCAAAAACTCGCAAATAACTGCTTTAAAGTTGACTGTTTACATATCGTCACCTTAATTCACAAAGCCCTGACCAACAATTTTTTTATTTTACAGGAGAAGCCAAAAAACTTTATAAAAAAAGTATCAACAACGGGTAGGACTTTTTAAAAAATAGCATGTAACTCCGTTGTTTTTGGTACTAAGACCTTAAAATTTTTATTGAAGGTGTATTTTAATTAATCCTACCAAAATCTGTGAAAAACGCAATTTCGAAAAAAGTGTATTTGTGAATTAAGGTAACGATATGCCGCCATAGTAAAAATTTTGATACATGTTCTCCTAATGAGCTATTATTAATCGATACAGCTATGAACTTCTTACATAACAAAGAAGAAGAGGTAGCGATTCATGGGCGTCGCCAGGATCGAATTTAAAAAATTGCATCTTTACACATGCATGTTTCTGGCATGGGGGGGACGATATGTACTTGCCGATTTGTTTTACAAAAATTATTTGAAAAGCACACGTCTCGGCTGCTTAGCACACCGGTTAATCGTTTCTGCAATTATTTTACATTGATTCTCTAAAAAAAAATTCGATGTATGCTTAAGATGCATAAACCTAAAGGTAAAATTTATAAGAAATTAAACTGACAATTTATAAGTCCCCGAAATTCGGGTGAGTATTGAGCTCAAAATTTATTTCAATAACTTTGTGACAACAATTAATCTTGTATTGGTAGAGACCAGGGCCCAATTGCACCAATGACTTATCATTTATCACTTTACAACTTTTAGATAAGCCTTTTTATTGAAAAGTAAAGTTGATAAGTGTTGCACTTTTTACTTATCATAAAAAACTTATCAATTTAAAAAAAATTAATAAAAACAAAATTCCCTGAAAATTTGAGCTCTAAATATTAATACTTATTAAGTGCTCGTACAAGGCTTGCAAAGATCTCCCGTTCAAAATACACGTAAACTTTGAGTTTTTTCTTTAAAAGTCTACAGCTCAGAGGCATTTTATGGTATAATCTTGGTCAATGATGAAGTTTCTTCAGATTTGAATGCTCTACAAAAGTGTTCGTTGCGGCGTAACCCTTACCCCAACCCGCGAGGTTGTGCGTAGAGATTTGCACGGGACTAAATATTTTATCCCGATCCCGAAATTCGATTTTTAAGTCCCAACCCCGACCATTCCGACGTTTTTCAGAATTATACCGCGGGTCCCGTGGGTCCCGATATCTATCTCTAAAGCAGGCTACAAAGTGGCAACAAATTGAAACGATCGGTTGAGATTTCAACGTGTGTGGCGAGGTTTGCAAACCGATCGAAGGCTGACAAAAATGTTAATGTCTTTAAAATTAATTTTAAATCAAAAAAATAATAATGAAAGATCTGGCATCTTCCTATTATTTTTTTCTTTTTCGTCTCAATAAAACATTAAAAGTGCATATTTCAAACATCGTTTTTAAGGAAGGTTTTGTGAATTTGCGGGGGTTGCGGTTTTATCGGGAGTGTCGGTAAAGGATACCGCCCATCCTGGCCAATTTTAAATCCGTACCATGGGTCCCGCCATCCCGGTCCCATCTCTAGTAGTGCGGGTCACTAAACCCAATTTATTCATGAAATAATCGTTTTTTTTTTGCCCCTATCTCGTAAATAACAGGAGCTCCAGTAATAATGTGAAAGACAAACTCGTAGGAAATTAAATATCTTACAAAAAAAGGTTAAAACACGAAATTGCTAACAATGATATTTCTTGATATGTTGGCCTTGAAGTTAATCAACAATTTCTACAATTTAGCTCAATAATCCATGGAAATTCCACACTTCCTCATCTTCAAGGCCCTATATCTCAAGAAATATCGATGTAAGCGATGTAGCGTTCCTGGACTTTTTTTGTAGGAAATTGGATGTCCTACAAGTTCGTCATTTAAATTTTTTCTGTGTCTCATTCTATTTACGAGATAGAGCAAAAGACGGGAATTTCATTAAAAAATTGGGTTTAGTGACCGTTACTACCTCACTGGTGGGAGTTAGGGTTACGCCGGAATAGACACTTTTGTATAGCCTTCAATTCTGAAGAAACCCTATCATTGACTAAGATTATACCTCTGAGCTACAGACGCTAAAAAAAAAATCAAATTTTACGTGTATTTTGAACGGGAAATCTTGCACGCCTTGGTCGAGTACTTAATATTAATATTAAGGGCTCAAATTTTCAGGGAACTTTTCTTTAG
>NW_016194295.1:0-3174 GCF_001687245.7 Rhagoletis zephyria | reverse complement strand
GAACATCTTGTGCGTATATTTACACAGGTTCTGGTTGAAAAATAAACACCGAAAACCGCGTTACAACGACTTATTTATTCATGTTGGATCCTTCCACATAATGATGTGTTATTTTAGAGCTGTTGGTAAATTTATTGAAAACTGTGGTATTACGACCATTATGGTCAACGCGGAAATGCTAGCGAATGGATCTGTTAACAGTTATATTGCAGGAAAACATTTTAATAGGTGCAAACGATTGCATCCAATGATATCATTAGCTCTGCAAATTTTACATTTCGAAGAATTTTTGAAGCGGGAAAATATTGAATGTAGCGACGACATGAAAACATATTTACTGAAATATAAGGAAGAAAGATCTGATGNTAACAGCAAACACTGCAAGGAGAGCATGGCAAAACTCCACAATTTTACATGATGTACGTTAGTTTTATTGACTATTACTTAACACTGTATGCAAGCATACGAAGTGGGAATTTACAACTTTTTATATCTATCTTGCCTAAAATAGCCAACTTGTGTTTTGCTTTTAATCAACAAAACTACTCAAGATACTTAGTGAAGTACCACGATAATCTGCTGAAAGTTGATGAAACTCATCCAGGATTAAAAAAGGATCTAGAACTGGGAACATTTGGTGTGAAGAGAACTGACAAAGCAAACTCAAGACAACCCGTTGATTTAACTTTAGAGCAAACAATAAATGCCGATGCTGCCAATAAGCTTACAGGTGTGAGTCACACGACAAATTCGATATCTGCTCGACAGCGTTGGTGCAAAAGTCACACTTTAAGATCTACAATAATAAGTCATACGATGGAGCAGACAGAGCTGAGAAAAGTTCAGGATATCACTGCCGACTTGCAGCCGAGCAGAATAACTAAAAATTCTAAGCAGCTTAGTAATTTTATTGATAATATTAAACAAAACATTAATCCGTTTGCTGCTGATTTAGATAACAATTATTTATTTAATATTTCGACAGGTCAAACGGTACAAGAAATTTCGAAAGATTCTTACTTAATGTCGAAACAATGGGTAATGAACAACGAGAAAATTTTATTACACAATGTGCAGAAGATGAAAAAAGATTTGAAAAACCCATAAAACAAAATAAAGTGCTTAATTTTACAGACAATATGCAAAAAAAGAAAATGACAGTGTCAGGAAAAGTTGTTGAACTGCGTATGCAACGTGACTTGTTTGGCCAATTTTTATGCATATCTTTGCAAAAATCTCTAGATATAGATAAAGTTTTAATATATCCTCTAACGCCAGTGCCATTATCAATGTGTCACATGGATGGATCTATTTGCAAAACTAATAAGGCAGCTCTATTAAAAGTACTCGAGCAGCAGATTGAGCCGCATACTCCGGAGCATACTAACGTGAAGGTGTTCGATGGATTTTTTATGCTTCATTTGATGAGGGAAATTCCAGCTACTTACGGAAACATATCTACTAAAATTTTAAGTATGTTTTGTTCTAATAATGCGGAAGTTGTAGTAATCGCCTTTGATAGGTACATTTTTCCTTCAATCAAAGATAATGAACATTCTTTAAGAGGAATGCAAGTCACACAATTCCACATCGAGGGACCAGATCAAATACGTTCTTCTGATTTCAGTAACGACTTGAAAAACGCTAATTTTAAAGAGGCGTTAGTGAATTTTATTATACAGCACTGGACACTTGATCACGCAGCACCTTTCATTGGCAATAAAACTATTTATATTAATTATGATCAGTGCTATAAATATAAAGTAAATAATGGCCATGTAGAAAGGACACACGATGTTTTATTAAGCTGCCCAGCGCATGAAGAAGCGGATACGAAGATAGTTTTCCACGTCTGTCAAATAGATTACGACGCACATGTCACGATAAGATGCTCGGATACTGACGTGGCCATTATAATGCTTTCTAACATGAGTGCCTTAAGTAACGCTGATGTTAAAGTTTCAATGGAAGCCGGAGTCGGTAATAATCAGCGCTTTATTAACATTAGCAAGTTGTATGAAACGTTGGGCCCTAAATTAAGCGCCGCGCTGCCGGCTTTCCATGCATTGACGGGTTGCGACTATAATCCGTCATTTTTCAAGAAAGGAAAAAGCCGGCCGTATAAAATTTTACAAAACTCAGAACGTTTTATCGATAGTTTTATCAAACTAAGCAACGCACCTGACGACGAGTTGCAGAATACGTTTGATATTATAGAAGAATATGTTTGTCGTATGTATGGATTCAAAAAAATCAACAAAGTCAATGAAGCACGAGTTGCAACATTTTTGAAGACGTACAAGGTTTTACAAAACGATGACATATTCCGGTTACCGAAGAATAATATCGACGGATCAGCTCTGCCTCCCTGCAAAATTGAGCTGCACCAACATTTGCTGCGGACAACATACATAGCAAATATTTGGGCACATGCTCATCTTCAGGTTCCAACGGCATTACATCCGACTGATTTTGGATGGGAAGAAGATGAGGGAAAATTCAATTTTAAATGGTTCGAGGGTGACCAGCTACCCGCTACCCTTGGTGATATAACTATCGATGATGGCGATGACCAAAAAAGTACTGAAGGTTAGAATAATACTGATATATTTTTCTCTCATTTCATTATTTGTCAGTTTCAATTTTTGATTATTTTCTGTTTAATTTTATCATACAATTTTAATTTAAAAATAAAACTGAGTTATATTTGTAACAATTTTGGATAGCATGTCACCTTTTTTTTGTAATTTATAATCAGATTTGAATTAAAATTTTGCTCTTGCGTGTTAAATGTTTATATACTATTATCATCTATATCTTTTAATAAATTATTATTATATATGTTTACAGATCCTGACGAAGATCTTTCACGGGTCGACATCGCTGTCAGTGATAATGACAGCGATAATGAGTACGATGGCGATGAATCCGAAGAAAGCGAAATTTAAAATATTAGCTATTCACGTATTAGCACACTATGTATATTTATTTTGAATTTTAGTATGCTTTTTGTAAATAAATAATACATTTTTAAGTAATTAATAGTAAACCTACTTTTTATTATCCTCCTTTAGAGCAGAAAAGTTATACGTATCTATCATCCAATAACTGCATGGACGGCACGCTGTGTTTAATGAGAAAAGTATAGATATCTGATACCGCAAGAGCTGAAAT
>NW_016194294.1:0-3174 GCF_001687245.7 Rhagoletis zephyria | reverse complement strand
CTAAAAAGGACAAAATTACTTTGGGGGTGCCCGAATTATTAAAAAAAATGTAAAGGATTAACGCGTTATAAATATTTTCATCTTTGGCATGTTCTAAAGCAGCAGCCAAAATCGAGATGCGCTCATAAGAAAAAGCAATTGCTTATTTAATTTATTATAAATTTATTTTCTATTACAATGTAAATGAAAATATTCCTGATTGATGATATTTTTCCTTATCCGAAGGCTCTGAAAAATATGAGCAACACGTCAATTTTGACTGCTTTCCAGACGTGTCAAGCACGAAAATTTTTACCACCCAAAATCCTCGCCTCAAAACTAAGGAAATTATAATAACAAACTTTATTCTTTCATACGACGATCGATCCGGTCTAATGTGCTTACCTTAATACTCAGCGAAAGGCTTTGTATTGGCCCCTGAAAGCTCAAANGGTCCCATGCTGCGTATGAGAATGTTGGTCCTCACCACCGTCGGCACACCTGTCGAATATTATTTCACGTCCATAACTCAAATATTTAATCTGCAAAGATTTAAGTCAAAGGCACCGCACCACTCACCTTGCCCGTGCGTTGGCAGTTGTGACTGCTCATAGCTTTTAAGCAGATTTTCCAAAATAATCGAGATGTTGCGACTTAACATGTCCGATGATGCAGTGCGTTTACGCATATTTGTTGCCATCGTCACATTGGCATCCACATTGGTTGGCGTCACTGTTGCGTCCGCTGTCGTTGTCGCCGTCGGCCATGCAGTGGTTATGTTGATGTTGGTTGTGACGCTGGCTGGTGTGTCGTCCGTTATTAAATCTGACATGCGTTTGAAACGTTGTCCGCCAGCGGTGTGTGGCAATTCTGGCAATTCTGGCAGTGCGCGAAAGGATTCGTAAATGCGTGCCACTTGCATTGCCCGTGTAATAGTGGGCAGCGGTAGTTGTTGATGTTGTTGGTTAGGTGAGGAATGCAATGGGTGGTAATAGTCTTTAACCTTTGCCTTTTCGCCGTAAGATGTGGCATCGCCGATAGTGGTGGCGTTGACAGGTTCTGCGGACGCTTTTAAACTAAAAGCCAAATTAGCCGGGAAATTGCTACAAAGGTATGGATTTATTTTCGAGATTACCGAACTGCTGTTAGTTAAAATTACTAATACATATGTATACACACATATAAGGGGTATCTATTTAGAAGGCATCTTAAATTTACCTCATCATTGGTGTCAACACCATGTCGATGCTGCTATTTGTGTCGTAGGTGTGTTGGTCATATGTGGTGGTAGTTGCTGCTGCTGCCGTCGTAGTTGTTGCAGCAGTGGCAGTGTACTCTTTTCTCGTTCTCATTTCATTTTCATAAAGCACTCTTTGTTGGTCATTGCCTCCACTAAGTGTCATTAACTTATCTTTGGTTTTGGTTTCGTTCGTTGTTGTTTTTGTTGTCGCTGCTGTAGTCTGATTAGTAGTGGCAGTGGGTACACCATGGCAGTGTAGTCTTAATAGCCCAATTACCATTACCAAACTGAAAATGAAAAAATGAGCTGGGCTTAGACAAAAGTGTAATCCACACATACTAATTATATAAAATTAACTATTATAAGGAATGTTTGTAACGCTTAGGCCAAGAAAATAGTGAACCGATTTTTATTTAGTTTTTTGGGAAGGAGTTTGACAGCATGCTTATTTTATGCCGCGAGTTGGCGCTGGAGTCGAGATATTTACACAAATTCCTATTAATGAAATTATTTGATTCGAACTTACGTACGTATATTACCCTCAATTTAAGAAATAATTTTGCAAAGATTTAAATCCAAATATTTTCTGGGTACTAGGGTGGTTGGAATTTTTATGCTCTCACCCCTAGGATTATTCTATTCGGAAAAATAGACCCCTCTTTTTATTTTGAAATCACAAAGTATTTATAGGTCGCTCAAAGCGAACAACAAAAACAAAAACAAATTTTTGTAGAAACGGTATAAAATTTTTTAAAAACAATGAGGCGTATTCTTTTTTTCGTACGAATCGAAAATTTTAAATTTCGTACGAAAACAAGAATATGCCCCAATACTTTTCTATCGGAAAACTGTTTGTCTGCAGGAGATTCCCAATAATAATACTCAATTGCTTATTTAACCATTTTTTCTTAGTAACTCTAGTTTATAGGTGCGCCAAAACCTTTACTATTAAAAAATGGTTAAGTAAACAATTGTTTATTGTTATTGGAAGTATCCTGAAGAGAACCAGAGCTTTCTGACGAAAAATATTAATTAAGAATTCTATACCATTTCTGCGAAAAGTTGTTTTTTCCCCGTATAAAATATGTAAATGGAAAACTTTGAGCGCTTTGAGCGACATCCGAATTTTTTTTTGATTTCAAAATAAAAAAATAAGGGTATATTTTTTCGGTATAAAACAATCCTAGCGGTGAGAACATACAAATTGCGACTTTACTCTTCACGTGCATTTTTGGACCACCCTAATACACAGCGAACGCGAAGAGAGCTTTTACTCTGCCCGCGACTATAAAAAATGTATAGAAAGCTTAAAAGAGCTTTGCTCGCGGGCAAAGCGATGCCCATCACCGATCTAGTGCATAAAAAAACTATCGCGGTCGAAAGCTTACATTTCACGCTCTGTTTCATGTGTCCACTTTTTATTGTAACGCTTTCTAAACTTTTCAATAGTCGTAGTCTACTTTTTAACGTCCAAGTTTTCACTCTTCAAAGATTTTATCCACCCTTTGAATATCTAATTTATTGTCCAGTTTTCAAGAAACTAAAACCGTATGCCCAACTTTAAAAAAAATATTCTTTCTGACTTTCAGAAAATAAAGATTTTATTAAAATTTTAATTTTAAGAAAACCAAAAATTTATGAACAAATTTGAGAGCACCAAAAATGTATGTCTAACTTTTACTTACAAATGTTCACCCAGTGCTTCCTTGCATTCTTTGACAGCACCTCACCAGGCTGTTATGTTATGTTAAAGCCACTACTATAACCATTTCGCTGCAATATTTTTCTACACTGAGTCAATAAGCTAGACATTTCTTACCGATATTAAATACCTCAATAGACATAAATGTATACAACTATATTATTGTGCTCCAAACAAATGCTATTTTCTTAACTAAATTACTCATACATACATATGTATGCATGTATGTACATCGTCTGCTAAATGCTCAGTG
>NW_016194293.1:0-3174 GCF_001687245.7 Rhagoletis zephyria | reverse complement strand
AAAATTTCCTAATTTTCTGCTTCTCTTGCCGTCATGCAACAAACTAGTAATCTGTTAACTACGAATGAAACTATGTATGAGGAAGTGTTTTCTTTTGCTGTTTAATATTTACCCATATACATACATTCAATCACACATAGCACATACATATGTACATATATAGACTAGTACTAATTCCATTTGCCACTTACCATTGTTTTGCTTTGTTATTTTATTTTACTTGTTCATTTCCAACAAGGTCATTGTGGCTTTTTGTGTATGAAAAAGCTTTGTAGTTTAGTAGCACAACGCTAAGTTTTTTGGTTTTTGTGGGTCTGTATGTAAGTCCTAGTTACATTTTATTGTTTGTCTGTATGCACCTTGACATCATTATTTCGCTTATTGTGTTTTTTTTTTTATTCTTTAGAGAAAATCTTTGTCAAACATAGTACTTTTTTGTGATATCGACATTTATTAACAGTTACAACGTGTTTTCGTTTTCGTTTTTAGTATACTGCTAACGTTTATTTATTTTTGCTTGTTTTTGTATACTTTGTACAGACATAAAGCAAAATTTTCAAACAATTTATGCTGAGTAGCGTTAGAAAATTAAGAAAGTTAAGCACTTCGCATTGAGTTATTAATTTGAAGAAGAACACAGTTTAAAAGGATAAAGCCAAGCAACTAAATCTCAAAGCGTAGTAGCATTGTATATAGTCGAATGTAAAATGATGTTGGGCCGTACTTGGGGTCTTTCATCTGCTTTTTTACTTTAGACGAAAAGAAGATTTGCCTAAAAATGCTGGAGAGCACTCACATGCTCTCAAGGCACCCATTGAGGACAACACCGACGGCAGTGCTCCACAATATTTCACATTCACCCGCGAACCAAGGCAGTAGCTAAGCTTGTAAAGTAAAGCAACGTCCTTGACAGGCCGAATAGACCATTTGATCATACACTTCACTTCGGAAATACCTCTTGATCGTTGGCGAAATATACGGTTGTGTAGATGCAACGAAAGAACACACTAAATATTTCACGGACGAAAGAGTAGGACGTTCTTTAATCTACCAGACAACTTAATTGTCATCCATTTGGAAATTCTGGCAATAATGCTTCACTAGCGACAAACGTACTAATTCCCCTGTAGGAAATTACACGATCTACTCATATAGGACCATGCAGACTATTGTAGATTCGTACACAGGAATGTATGGCTGAAGGGACTATGTGTTGATCTTAATTCCAATTATATTACCTCTATATTTTTTGATATCAATAAGAAAAGGGGACTAATGACTTGAAGTGAAATGAGGTATGGTAATTTTTTCCCTTGGTATGCAACTGCAGTAGCAAGACCTTACTCAATTCCGACTCATTCCTCCCGTTCGAGCACTCTGGTCAATGTGAGCAACCCACGTGCGAGATGTCAGCAGGAAGTGTGCTCAACGTCTTACAGCTGAAATCATAACCGATGATCAATTTGCTCCCCACTCGACTTTCACACCTGCTCGCAGAAGACTCCCTTCAACAAGCCGACGTATGCGAGCAGTGGAACCACATTTCCAGCACATTACCATCCCCAAAGAACTCGGATTTCAGCAAGCCCGAAAGAAGAACTGGTGCTATGAGGAATGTCACGAAGCCGCAGAGGGAAAGGATGTCGCCTATAGGGCCACGGCGAAAATCGGGTGCAATGCGAGTTATGTGGGACTGAAATAGAGAGAGAAATGTTGATCAACAGGAAAAATGCAAAATAATTTCGTCAGAATTAAGGAAAGTTTGAAGACCAGAGCGAACTCTTGTAAAAACAGACACGGCGACCCAGTGAATGATGTTCAGAACTTAAATTATGGAGGAAACCGTTTTCTATTCTGCTATGGTAAATACACCATAACCCAGCATTACTAACAGCTGCATTTTAATTGGGAAGGACCTTTCCGAGTCGTATGATGCAAAACAAGGTTTTGGACTAAGAGACTTTATTCAATCGGTCCTGCAGTTGTAGTATTTTAAAATATATACCACAAATCAAAAAAATTCGCTTTTTCAATATAAATTAACACTTTCTGGGTCAAAGGGGTATTTCCGACCCTGGTCCAAGAAATTTTTTTTTGAGTTGCCACCTTTTATCTACCTAAAATAGTAAAAAAAATTGTACTGTAATTGTAAATTCGAAAAGCCAGAGAAATTTTAATTACACTATCGATGGAAGATAGAAGGGCATGATCTAGACAGAAGACAATTTTACACATAATATGTCACAATGTCGATGCAAGTTGTTCTGAAATTTTCATCGCTAGTTACTTGCCTTTTCAATTGGTATTTTACTGTATGCAACTATGATTTCAGGACGTCGTTTATATCAACTCGCTTTCTTGTATGTCCAGATTTCAGTACAAACTACATAGTATGTCACTTACATACATATTTTGTTTTTCCGTGAAAATTGTATTGCCTAGTTCACGAACATGTGAAAATTCGAACATTTTATAAGATCCACATATTGTAGTGTCCATAACACATGACAGCAGTGTCCTAGCGTATAAATGCCCATACATATTTGTATGTATATATATATGTATATTAGGGTGGTCCCTAAATGTAGGGAGCATATTTTTACATAAGATTTAAGATTTAATTAAAGTCGTGTCGCACAGGGGTCAAAGTTCAGATTATCCTATGACGACGTCTTAACCGAGGCATCAGGACTTTGACCCCTTTAGCACACGACTTAATCGACTCTAATCGGGACCAAAATTTGCATGTGATATCTTCGATTATGTTAGTATCGATTTTGGGTATTAGATGAAAAAAAAATAATAATTTTAATTTTGTGAGTCTCCATAGAGGAATCCGAACTTTGCTTTCTTTGTGACACGCCTTAACCGTCTCCAATAAGGACCAAAATTCATATGTGATAACTATGATAGTGGTGTTACCGATTGAAGGGCGATACTGATAAAATCGTTCATTTAATTTTTTTTTTTTGATCACCCTAATGTGCATACACACATGCACAAGTGCATTACGAGCCATATGTAGTCACACATGCAGCCCCATGTGCATCGTAAAACGCTACCGCCACCCTATATGTACATATTAGAGTGTTTGACTCTGTTTTTATAATACCGAATAAACCGGATTTTTTTTTTATCGAACAAACCGTGTTTTGTTATCGCATACAAATCTTC
>NW_016194292.1:0-3174 GCF_001687245.7 Rhagoletis zephyria | reverse complement strand
TGAATATCAATCCTTATTCTATAGTACATTATTTAAAAGAAAAAAAAAACACTTGCATGCAGAAAGAAAAAAGAAACTTGCATGCGTTCAAAAGTTATAAATTTGTTTCGCTCCTGCCACGTATGGTTTTGCTTTCATGCCGCGCGGACTCGCAGCGAGCGTGGTGCAACCAGAGAAGGGGAAAAAATAATATTTATTTATATACAAATCATAGACTATTTACTACACAATATTTTTTAAAGTTGTATACATAAAATGTACATTGTGGGACAAGCGCTAATATTTTTCATCCGTTCAAAAACCTTTCGGTGTAGTTAGAAATCCATTGAAACCATTTTAATCACGCCGAAAATTTAAAGGCTTAAGATATTACCTTGCTCGAAACACGCCTGGGAAAAACTTAGCCGCAATTTCCTCATAAAATTTCACCGAGCCTGTAGTTGCTTTGCAGGCTCTATGAGCGGCATTTATTGGCCAAGAAATTAACAATACTATACGATTATTGCCCGACTCTTTTTTTAAAGCCTACGGAGTGAATAACTCTGAAAAGTTTTTGAACTTATATAAGTAATTTGAAATGACTTGAGAATTCATTAATTACTCTTTTTCGAGTTTTTTCTATGCTTGCTTTAAAAATATTTTTTTTTTTGTTGCTCATATTTGGAAACAAATCTATTTTCGGCATGCGACTTTTGTCGACTCGTGTAAATGCTTTACTTAGCAGTAATTCCCAAAGTGGTCCAGGTGAACCCTCAGGGGTCCACGGATGACTCGGCGAGGGTCTACATTGTCGTGAAAAAAGAATGGGGTTCACAAGTTATCTGGTTTTGATAGTAAAGCATACAAATTTTGGCTCGACTTTTCCTATCAATGTAGGCAGATAAAACACAAAATTAAGGGACAAAAAAAAAATCTAAATTTTCGTGTGATTTTCACGGGCCGTATTTCGGTAAAAAGTGGTCATATTTAAAGCTATAAAATTCTAATTTTCAGATTTCTTGGGTAAAAATATTTTGGGGCTACGGTGCTGATGCAATCCTAACAGATTGCAATTTTAGTAAATGTTTAGCTTTTTTTGGCCCACGGGCTTAAAAATAAGTTTCAGATAGGCCGCCATAATGATCACAGTTTAGCTGACCTTTAATTTCATTTTTAAAAGCTCCCTTATTATTTTAGAGTAGTACAGGATTCGAGAAAAATTCTCACTTAGGAATAATTATATTTATGATTTAAATTTGCTGCGCCTTTTGCTGGCTGTTTCTCATAAAATTTTCTAGATTCGCTCTTTTCTGCATTATCATTTTATGAATTAAAAGTTTGGCGAAAGAAAGGTTTTAATGTTTAAAGTTTTGTGTTTTTAAAATTAATGAATTAAAACTAAAGCGAAATAGTGGTAATTTGCTGTTTGATTTAATTAATGATTTGAACTGTTGAAGTTATGTTTCCATTTTTAAATCTAGTCTTCACATTTTTTTACGAGTCTTACGAATATGGCAGAAACGTAGCGAAATCAGAAAAATTTTGAAAGTGGTCTACGAGAAAAAGAAGTTTGGGGACCTCTGTTCTAGACCATTTCTCGGTCGAATTTCCAGTCGACATAAATCGACCCGTGTAAATGCAGCTTAAATCAGCTTCCACCTTTCAAGCAAAAAGGCTCGTATATTTATTTCTTTAAGAAAATTTACAGCAAGAGCAAAGTCCTTTTTCAAGCAACAGAAATAATGAAAAATATTTCTGGTGATTTTTCTAGAGAATTGCAAGACCCTTGACGATTACAATTAATTTAGCAAAAAATAGACCAGTCAGGTAGCGCTGTGGTCGAACACGAAAACCCGTCTATTTGGTCCAATTTTGTTAATTTTCGGAATATACATATATGTACATTGGTGGAAAAATAAATAGGGACACGACATTTAAACAAATTTTTCCTATTTTTTTATGTATTTAATATTTTAAATTTTTTTATATAAGTATAGCTCATTATCTAACAAAAACCATATAATTTCGTATTTCAAACTTTGTTCAAAAAGTATAAAAATTCAGCAAAATTACACCAAAATTTACCACTTTTTTATCAGATTTTTTTTAGAATTTTTTGGAGTAGTTTTATAGCCCATTAAATTTTAGTACAATAAATTGCAAGTTTTATGTTCCTGAAAAATAGCATACTCGATGAAATTCTAAAAAATCTGATTAATAATTTTAAAATTTAGCTGCAACTTTGCAGAATTTTTATACTTCTTGCACAAAGGTTGAAATAAGAATTTATATTATATGGTTTTCGTTATAAAGAAAAAAAAATTAAATCTGCAAAAGAAAAATAGGAAAAATTTATTCAAATGTCGTGTCCCTATTTATTTTTCCAAAACTGTATATGTAAATATTCATTTGTTATACAATAAGAAACACTTTCGCAAAAATAGACGCGCTAGGTGGCACCGGGGGCGAGTTTTTTTAAACCCGTATTTATGGTCCGAAAGTATGCGAAATTTTGTAGACGGCCCCTTGGTCGCATACACACTAAATGCGATCTTGCATCTCTGCTTACTTATCTCTGGCTATTCAGATATCCTACGCTTCTCAGATATATCAAGAACAAATATTTGCCATTCAGGAGGCCAACGCTAAAGTTCCTATCAGGCGCCGTAAAGCAACTCAGGCTTTAGTGCATGTGCATCTAAAACTCATAAAGTTTGGCTTACCCTTTTTGGACAAATTTCGAGATGATAAGACCATTTTAGCCATTTTTTACATACCTGGAAGAAGAAAGAAAAACAATTTAATTAACAATCATTCATAATTTTATGCTAACTAGAAATTTGATAGGGTAGATAGTATTTAAAAAGTATATGACAAGAATGAAATCCATACGGTGATGCTTTAATATATCAAATCGACTTTTCTTAAGCTAAAATCGGCAATTCTCTAACAATATTAGCTGAGAATCATTAAGAAGTTATTAACCATAACATAAAATCCTAACTAATCTGGCTTAATTTAAAATTAAGTCAATTTCAAAGGAAATTGCTTACCGTGCAACAAATAAAATTTAAATGCAAATGAAACATTCTTGTTTATAGCAAATTAAAGACAATGCCACTGACAATTTGGAGAGTATTATGTGTTGCTGACATTTGTGGGCAAGAAATTGCAAACAAACTTTTGCAAAGGAAA
>NW_016194291.1:0-3174 GCF_001687245.7 Rhagoletis zephyria | reverse complement strand
CAAAACCTTTGTTGAGGGCGTAAAAGACCCTCCGCTCATTACCGTAATTAGGAGGGCGATTTCGACTCGGCAGATGACTACAGCCAATATTAAACACTGCACGAGCCATCTGATCCGGGCCGTCATTGCCCCGGCACTGCAGTCAATGCTTGTGGGTATGAGGAGAGGGATGGATGGAACCCAGGCTAACTGGGATTGGCTTAAGGCTATGGTGCAAAGAATACCGCGCACAGGAGGAACCGGCGTCAAGGTTTACAGAAAAGAATAAACTAATACAGAAGTAAAGGATTTAATAAAACGCATAAAAACTCCGAATAGGTCTTACCGTATACAAAATAAGAAGTGCCTTCTAATCGTAAAAATAATAATTTCCTACTACCTAAACGTTTACTGCACATATATAAGTAAATTAACATTAACTAAGAATTGCGGTGAGCGATAGAAAATCTGCCTTTCATGACTCTAAAAACGGTTGCTAGCTGAATTGGTTAATTAAATTTTCCTGGTACTGTGAAGTATGAGGCTTTAGAAAACCAATGCCTTTGTGAAACAAATTTAGACGAAGAAGATGCATTACGACAACTCGATACATTTCGTTAACTATATAAATAATTTTGGAAATAAAATAACATTATATAACATTATCTAGGCAAGATAATAGCAAACGAGCAACAGCAACTCTAAAAAAATAAAAAATAAAAAAAAAGTTAACTAACTGTCTCATCTTGTCTAGCAGCGAAAGTGGGGCGTAACGAAAAATATTCGAAAAAGAATGAAATGCACTCTACTTACATTAGATAAATTGCAGGAAGTGTTCGATTGGTTTTCGCTGTCTTCTGTTAGCAATATGTGCGAGCAAAAGTTCACATAACCTAATACACATACATAAAAACACAGAAACACCGCCGACATACGGGTAAGACTATCTTGCATGTGTGTCAGCAGATACTGGCCACTGAACATGAAAGAGTCTTATACTTACAATGATGGTAACTAGTGTCCAAAGTCAAACGAGAAGAAATTGAGAAGAAAAACATAAGCGATGCAATCGAATGTTGTCGGTCATTCAAAGGAAGCGCTGTTACAACAAAATAGCAAAGAAGAAAAGTCAGTTAAAAGGATATCATTACTAAAATATATTTTTCAAACAGATATGTACTATATCGGACTCCAGCAACGCTGCCTGTGTGTGTTTGCTGCATAAGAGACACTTACAAACGACTGATTGCTTTGTGCTACTACATAGTTACCAGCGCTTCAACTAACACTTTAAAGCGGACAAGTCGTATTGGCAGATTCAAAGGAGAAGCGCGTGTCAGAACTTTTAGATCAAATGAAATCCATTATGCTGTATAGGAGCTAGTGCAAATTGTATGTGACCTTTGAAAGATGCTGAATATTTGAAATTTTCTGTTAGTAAATGGACCGCTTTTAAATGGCCCTAAGTACGAGTATTTTAAACTTTAACGCTTTTACGTACGTAGCGGATTCGTTTAGTATTTTGTATTTATAAGGTTGTTATTTTTTAATAACGTTTCCACACCACTACATAAAATAGTTACATATGTGCACCGCACACTATTCGCTATGCACAAATTGAATTTGATTTCTGTAAACATTTGACAGCACAACATGCGAAGGATGATGGCGACGATGTTCGTGATACACTACAAGCAGCCACTGTATGCCTTCAACTATATAGTTACACTAACCAGAATATGTTTCCGTACAGTGTTTTTTTTTTATTTTAATAATAAATATTTGCAATGTTTCCCGTAATAAATTCCTTTCGTTAATTTTTAGTAATGATTAATGATTTAAAGCTTTTAGAAAATTTAACAAAATTCTAAAAATTTTCACCAAACTTTTCAACTTAAAAAAAAATTTTCTGAGTATGCAGTTTTGTAGCTCACTCAATTTCAGTATAATAAGGCAGGGACATAACAGTTATATGTTTTATCGGAAAAACGTTGTTCCATAACAGTTATTAGATGAGAAATATTTTTTATTTCGCCGATAAGAGTTATAACCCAACGTTTACTTTCAACGTTGCCTGATAACTGTTTTGCAGGAGAAATATGTTTTCCGTCGCCAATAAGAGTTATTTGTTAACGTTTACTTTTTACGTTGCTTGATAACAGTTATTACCCAACGTTTATTTTTACGTTGTCTGATAACAGTTATTTCACTCCTTCACTTTTATTTTCATCATCTTTATCTTCTTCTCCATTTCCATTTTCGTCCTTATTCTTATCTTACAACGTTTAGCAAACAACGTAAAAAATAAACGTTGGACAATAACTGTTATCAAGCAACGTAAAAAATAAACCTTTGGGTATAACTCTTATTGACGAAATAAGAAATATTTTTCATCTAATAACTGTTATGAAACAATATTTTCGTTAATTCCAGAATTCGAGCAACGTTTTCAATTTGTAAATTCAAGATAACAGTTATTTTTGGTTCCTGTAATAAAGTACAAGTTTTAAGTGGCTATAAACTGCCGTTGATTTTTGAGAATTCTTTTTGCTGATGATGTTGCTCATTTTCTCCATATAAAGGATGCGTGATAGTTTTTTTTTCTGTATGGGCAAAAATACCGAAGAGCGTCATTAAAAAATTTTCAAAAATTACCGGTAGATTATAGCCACTCAAAACTTGCACTTTATTATATTCAAATTAAGTGGACTAGAAAACTGCATACTCAAAAAAATTTTGTTTAAAAGTTGAAAATTTTGGTGAAAATTTGTCGAATTTTCCTGAATTTTATAAAAAATTTTAATCATTAGTTTATATACAATTTGATGTAGAATAAACTATATTTCTATTAAAAATTAACGAAAAAATTTATGAGGAAAAACATTGCAAGTATTACAAAAAAAAGCACTGTACGGCAACATATTGTGGTGAGTGTATGTTCATACACACATACCGCCAGTCACCAGTCACCAGTCACGAAATAGCTGATTGCATGAAGGCTTGTTTTTGCTCCGTTGGCTGATGGTTCGTAGGTTATGCCTGCCGCCTGCCCTCCAAATATGGATGTGCACTTCGTCGCTGATATGTAGATGCCATCCAAGTGTAAGCAACCGAGCGAGAATGCTTCGCATATTCTACGTGGTTTCATCAGAAAAATGTCAGGCAGTATGCTTGCCATCCATCCATACTGACAAA
>NW_016194290.1:0-3174 GCF_001687245.7 Rhagoletis zephyria | reverse complement strand
ACTAAACCAGCGAAACACAGCTAAGCTAACGGGAGATTCTGCTGCGCCAGCAGCAGCAGCACGTTTTAAAATCCAATAGAAAAGAGGAGAGAGAGAGAGAGAATAAAGAGCACACACACAGTGTTTCAGCTTCATAAATCACACTTAATGGTCAGCGTCAAACAGAGGCCCCTTCCCCCCTTTCTGAGGTCCCCAGCGAGGGCAAATAAAATCCATCCAAAAATTCATCTTCTAAAACTACCCAACCACCAAACCCAAAGAAGCTAATTGGAGCAGTACTTTCTTCATCAGCAGCGAATGACTCAGCAGTCCAATTCTGGACAACACTGAACAAGTTCCCAAGAAAAGTCCCAAAAAAGTTCCACCACTGAGGAGTCAAAGCAATAAAAAATATAGATGGAAAAATAAAAAGCAATGGCAACATTCTGGAGCACTACTCCCAAAACACTGCACAGCACACGACTAGATCAATTGTATCAAACAGTGTACTTCTTCTTCTTTTCTCCTGCAAACGGGAGTGCAAATGAGAAAATGAGAGTGGGACGATCACGTGCGACACGTGACCATCACTGTGAAAAGTAAGTGAGAGAGAGTGAGATGAAGATTTAATTTCGATCAGAAATCCACTCAGACTGCGTGTGGCGGCAGTGGTGGTGGTGGCACAAATTTCCATAATGACAGTAATGTGTCACTTCTTTTCTCCCTAGCAGCCCTCACTCACATCACATCGTCGTCCGTTTCTATTTTAGCTTCCAAAATTAAATTGCACTTTAATAAACGTGCTGCCAGCAAACTTCAAGGGCACGAGACACTGCTGCCTAACGCACTCACTTGTGAGCCAGTGCCCAGTGGTCCAAAAAGGTGGTGTTGGAAGTGGAAGTGGAAGTCCACTNACGCACTCACTTGTGAGCCAGTGCCCAGTGGTCCAAAAAGGTGGTGTTGGTGGAAGTGGAAGTCCAGGCAAGCCACTGGAAACCGCAGCTTCAGTCAACCAGTCAGCCAACTCAAGTCATCAATCAAGCAGCAGCAGCAGCAGCAGCAGCAGTCTGTCCACATCCTCTAAATTGAGCAAGTTTATTTGAAGCAAGAGNAACCAGTCAGCCAACTCAAGTCATCAATCAAGCAGCAGCAGCAGCAGCAGTCTGTCCACATCCTCTAAATTGAGCAAGTTTATTTGAAGCAAGAGAAAAAAACAATTTTCTTCTTCTTTACAGTTAGCACTGTGTCCGGGGCCTAGCTACTTTTGGGTGGTGGTGGTGGTGGTAAATGGCTCGAAAATGTGCGAGTGCCTTTTGGCCAAACAGACACACACAATTTCAACAAAAAACCTTAGTCACCAAAGTGTGCCTAGGGCCGCGTCAACAGCGGTGTTTACAAAACAAAGCGACAGTGCGAGAGTGATAAAGTGGACAGCAGCAGCAGCAGCAGTCATTGGCCGTGAACCAGTTTGGCAAACAAAACTAGGGTAAAAGATTGTGGCCATTTGAACAGTGGGGAAAAATGATCAAAAGAAAAAAGTGGAGAACAAAACCGATCAGCAAAACAAAATTGAGCAAAAAATACTTTTGAGGTTCAAAAGGACCTCGCAGCAGCGGCAGCAGCCGAAAAAAAAGTTTAGCATGACATAAGCGCAGCGAAGCAAAAGACTGACGCGCTTTTCATTCAAGAAAAAGCCAAAAGAAAAGAAAAGAAAAATCTTGGGCCAGAAAAGTCAAACAGAGTTTTGAAATCTTAATTTGCGCTCAAAGGTGAAAGGTAGTCGTAGTAGTGATTTCCCCGCCTGTCTCCTTCTCTCTCAAAAGAAAGGCATAAAGTCAAGTTTGTTAAAAGGTGAAAAACACTGCTGTTCGCCAAAAAGGTGCAAACTACCAAAACTGCAACAAACGGCAGCAGCAGCAGCAGCAACTGAAAACACAAAAGAGACCCACAGAAAATGGCTAGAGCAAATGGAGCAAGCAGTGTGCTCGCGGTTGGCTCAAAGCGAGAAACCGAGCAAAAGGCATTGTCCCAATCCAAACAGCAGCAACAGCAGCAATTTCAAACTCGGCAAGAGTGTGTTGTGATTTGTGAGATTCGTTCTCCTCACAATTTTTGTCCGACTGACTGAAATGGTCATAGGTCACCACCGTTAGAACTGCCACCACCACCACCACCGTTTCAAACACAGTGACTGGCCACCCCAAACTAAACAGTTGGGGAACCAGGCTGCTGCCGCCACTAATGAACACGTTCTCTCGTAGTGAAAAGCAGGCGAGCATACATGCAAAAGGCGGATCAAGGGGACACCAAAAGGACCGGTGTGACACCTAGGCAGCAGCAGCAGCAGCAGCAGCCTGTGGCTCATTAGCGGTGCCATTTAGTACGCCGCCGCCGCAGTCGTAGTCGTTGCCGCGCTTTGTCAAATGACGTGCCAAACTGGCCAACTAGCAGAGCAGGGCCATCGATAACCGACAATAAAGACTGCTGCTGCCAGTGCCAGTGCCTGTTGACACACACTTTGTCAACGGATTGCCACTGTGCGACGGGAGAAGGTAAAGTGCAAGACAAGGTGAGGTGAGGCGAGGTGAGGCAGGGCCCTAGGGTCGCTCTCTTTCTGCTGGAATGTCACTGTCCTGGTCGCTGTCTTTTTCTTTTTACAAAAGGCCCAAAGGTGACAGTGAAATGCAGGGATCGAATGCAGGAGCAGCAGCAGTAATGGTAATCGATCGATTATGACACTACCTGCTGGAAACTAGGGGACCTAGCTGTTGGAAAACTGCTGCTGGAGATTAGCAGACGATGGACAATTCAAATGTAGATTGCATTGTTCACCCTCCTCTCTCCCTTGCCACAGTCAAGTGACAGTCAAGTCGCCAAATTAAGACATTTTCAGTGTGTGTCCAGTTCTTTTTTGTCTGTCACCCAGTACGCATTCAAAGGACCGTCTTTCTGGCAGGTAAACGATTTAAATTTAAATGTGTCTGCCTGTTTGTGTCTGTGTGTGTGCGGAAGAAAGACGAGAGACACACAAAATTTTGTTTGATCCTCAGGAGGATACAGTCACA
This sequence comes from Rhagoletis zephyria, assembly GCF_001687245.7. NCBI lineage: Eukaryota > Metazoa > Arthropoda > Insecta > Diptera > Tephritidae > Rhagoletis > Rhagoletis zephyria. Next base: position 130 of record NW_016194290.1, on the reverse strand, counting down.
CAAAGAAACAGGCAAAACTGTAATAGAAAGAGTGGTAGAAAAGCAGAGAAGAACATTGTCATCTACATCTCAATTAGGAGAAGAATGAAAGAAATAAAGAAAGATCGAAAACTCCAAAGTCCCAAATTGA
>NW_016194289.1:0-3175 GCF_001687245.7 Rhagoletis zephyria | reverse complement strand
AATTTAATAATCACGTTTTTTCTCAAATTTATATATATACACGTTTTTTGCAAATATTTAACTTAGCGATAGGGTAAAACCTTGACCGCCCGCAGACTGCTCGGGGTCCAACCTTGCATGGCTTTTCCTCGAAGCTTAGTCATGTAGGGCTGTAAATCGCTTCTGTAACTCTTCCCTACCGATCATTTCTCTGCTGGTAGGGAATATACGTCATTCATTACTACTCCTTAGCAGTAGAGAACAAGGCGGCGAGTGCATATATGAATTCGCCCCGGTAGAGAATCGGAACAGAAACGAGCTACTGGACTAGCGGAGGGGCCGTACTGTGAAGACCGACTAAGTTCGGCAATTGGGGGGTGGCGAACTCTAGCCAACGAATGTGAATAGAGTATCTTTTTTTTCTCTTACTGTCCTTTTCCCTGGGCGCTTTGGCGGTCGGGGACAAACCGAGTATCTATATTCATAGGACGTTCACGCGCGCTCCCACCGGGAGTCGTGAACTGCCTGACAATCCGCACTCCCATTAGGATGGTCTTTTAGGAGTTTTGACGAGTTCTCTTTATCAAAATGTCTAATGCCTTTCGGAGTTTTGACGAGTTCTCCTTATCAAAATGTCTACTTCATTTCGGAGTTTTGACGAGTTCTCCTTTAAGAAAATGTCTCTTGGGCCGCAAAGCCATAATGAATAGGAAACAAAATAAATATATACACGTTTTTCCCGGCTATAAACTCGCGGCCAAGTGTCCTTTTCAGGACAGCCTGCCCCGTGTTCTTCTTAGCGGTGTTGAACTAGTGGGGGGCAGGATGTTAAGACCGACTAAGTTCGGCACTTGCGGGGGTAGGCTTCTCTGGTCTAAAACAATAGAGAACCACCGCAACACCGGACATGATTGTTGGTCCAAGGTTTACTCGGGGTAATTCGGACTCAAACATTTCGAAAAAAACGCTAATTCAATCTGAACTGATTATACAACCAGGTTGAGTTTTATTCCGAATTTACTGGGTAAACTCTGCCCAACCCTAAATTTCTTACCAGCATTACTATAAATCACCCTGACTTACTAAAACCCCAGATTGGACGTTTTAAAACAATAAATTCATTGCTTTACGAATACAAGAATGATAGGACCCGACTCAGTATTAACCAGATCAGTAGACCTATTGCTCCAGAGATCGGCTATACAATAACGAGTCCACCCAGCATTACAAGCGAATACTGACGCGGAATATAGTAAATGCGTTGACCTCGGTATTTACGTAACGTCAAACTTAACTTATTAGACTGCCAATACTGAGTCGGACGAACCCTAACTGCCACCTGACGTAACTACGGGGTGTTATTTTTTTTTTGCCCGGCTAATTACTAATTTTTTTTGTTTTGATACTCTATATCTCAGGGGTGAGTCGTGCCCCACGTTATTGTGATTTTACCACGCAATTCTCTTGCCGGACGCCTTGCAAAAGACAGTTAACCCTTTTCCTGTTCGCTTCCGTGACGAGTCGGGAAGTGAAGCAGGTTTGTTATGGGTTACTGTTCGCCGCACAAAATATAAATACTTTATTCTTCGGCATATAGCGCACCCGGTAGCATGCCAGAAATTTCACCATCTCATATTTTTCCACCAGGTCTGTTCGTCTACTTTTTTTTGGTTAAAAAACACTTTCCCGCGGACAGCTACGTTTTTCTTAGTACTAAAGGCTGGTTTCCATTAGGTAAGAATCACTGACGCCAAAAACACTGCCTTCATCTGACAGCTGTTCATTTGAAGTTAAATGCGTTTTCATTACCGCAGTGCATGCACGGTTGCCACTTCCCTAAATTTTTGTGTACCAAAAAGTGTACCAAATCCAAAAAAAAGTACCAAAATATTTCCTTAAAAACTCNTTTTTTTTTGCCCGGCTAATTACTAATTTTTTTTTTTTGTTTGATACTCTATATCTCAGGGGTGAGTCGTGCCCCACGTTGTTGTGATTTTACCACGCAATTCTCTTGCCGGACGCCTTGCAAAAGACAGTTAACCCTTTTCCTGTTCGCTTCCGTGACGAGTCGGGAAGTGAAGCAGGTTTGTTATGGGTTACTGTTCGCCGCACAAAATATAAATACTTTATTCTTCGGCATATAGCGCACCCGGTAGCATGCCAGAAATTTCACCATCTCATATTTTTCCACCAGGTCTGTTCGTCTACTTTTTTTTGGTTAAAAAACACTTTCCCGCGGACAGCTATGTTTTCCTTAGTACTAAAGGCTGGTTTCCATTAGGTAAGAATCACTGACGCTAAAAACACTGCCTTCATCTGACAGCTGTTCATTTGATGATAAATGCGTTTTCATTACCGCAGTGCATGTCAAAGACTGTCGTCAACTTTCAGTGTCAGATGATTGACGTTCCGTTTTCCTTACTGACGTCAAATGTGAGGTTAATTTTTACAAAAAGTGTAGAATACCGACCTTTTAGCTATAGAAAACCAGGGGTGTAATTTGGTGGAGCTCTTCATGCTGATTTTAACCTTACCAAAGTTGTTTGGCGCGGGTTAGAAATTGAGGCGATATACGAGGTTAATAATATCCCAACGGTTTTTACCCTCCATTCCCGCCCATCCGCANTTGAGAGAGGACAGTATCGATTTCTTAATGCTGAAAAGCGGATCTGATATATCAAACGTGCTGGAATGAGAGTTAAAATCCTGGCATAAGCAACGGAGTGGGTCGTGCAATTCAAAATTAGTTTTACAAGCTTTCAGAAATAGGGGACAAAAGTGTCTTGATACCCGGGAGGGGACGTTAAGGCTAACTTCGCCCAGAAGAAGCGGACTTGAAATTGAGCCTGTGAGTAATTTAACTATACAAATTGTACCAAGCATTTGCATGCGGCTGGAAAGTGTAGGAAGATTAATAAGTTTTAATCGGCTTGTATAAGGTGGAAGGTTATATTAAGAATCCCAACGGAAATTTCTTAAAGCAAAAAGTAGGAATTGTTTTTGAATTGATTCTATCTTGTCTGAGTAAATTTGATACCTTGGATTCCAAACCACCGAACCGTATTCCAGAGTTGGCCTAACTAATGTTGTAAACAGGGTTTTAGTGATATAAGAGTCACAAAACTCTTTTGACCATCGTTTCACAAGAGCAAGTACACCTTTAGCCTTGTTGACTGTCACATTAATATGAAGATTA
>NW_016194288.1:0-3175 GCF_001687245.7 Rhagoletis zephyria | reverse complement strand
AGGTGAAAATGTGCAATGGGAGACAGGATGATTGTAATACGTATAATATAAAAAAGGAACGAATTACTCACTAGAACTCACCGCAGATCCAATCAGATCGTTGCAACGTAGATTTAGGAGTTTCTTACAGTACTACAACAGTAACAGGTAACAGCAGAAGGTGGAGCATGTCTGAATATGTTTGTATGTAAGTATGTACAGACTTATTTATGTAAACGTATTTGACGTCCATATTTTAACATTTTCCTCACTTCAACCAATTTAATATAATTAAAATGTTTTTGTAAATACATATTCCTTGTACCACAACCATAGAAAATAAAATGGAAATTAAATTTTAATTTTTATTTAATATATATTTTTTTGTTTATTTAATGTTTATGATTTTTTATAAAAGTCTAGCACATTACCATAACCAGCCCCACATAAATCCACATTTCAAACTTCGTACAAAAGTTCAACAAGTTAGACCGACGTCGAGCCCAGAAAAACGGCATTACGGAGTGGCAAAACAAGTGGAATAGTACAACTAATGGTCGTTTGACCCATCGCTCTATACCAAATCTGGTATGCTGGCTTAATAGAAGGCATGGCGAAGTAGATTTTTATCTGAGTCAGCTCTTAAGCGGTCATGGCTGTTTTAAGGCATACCTGTTTAAATTCAAACATGAGCACGAACCCTACTGCGACTACTGCGGAAGTGGCGTGAATGAGACGTCCACCACGTATTCTTTGAGTGCCCTCGATTCAATCGGCAAATGAACCAAGTGGAATTAGCCGTTGGAGCCGTTGCAGTGCCTGCTCAATGCATTACCAGCGATAGTTAAAAACAAAGGTCTTTCACTTTAAACAAGACGTGGCAGAGCCTAATAGATGTAACACAGGACTGAGTACAACCGACTGGAACAAACGTGCGAGCCTAGTGTTCAAACCGCCTCACGAAGAAATACTTCACGGAGGTACGGCGGGTGGTCCGGTACCTGGATAGTAGGAGATTTAAGGTCTATCCGCACACATCAGTCACGTCACAGTTCCGTCACGGCTCCAAACCATCACCGTCACCGTTAGGTCTCCGTCTAAATAGCAGTTGTATATCCGTCACGAATTTTTGGCAGCATTCCAGTCATTTTTTCTAGCAAATGGGTCCTGTGTAGTGTACCTTGACAGTTTGATATTTATTATTCATTACACGTCAAAAAATTCCACAAACTGACCTAAGATAAGATTCACAATGTTTTTGAGAACAAATATTTTTCAGTAATTTTTAATAAATCCATTGTTCACTCTTATTATGTTAAAGTTTCGAACTTTGTACAGATTTTACAAAACAAAGTATCGAAATTTCCAATTTTTTAATCAGTTTCTTTCAATTTTTCGCTCTTTCGCAATGTTTTCCATATATGTGGTATAAAAATGAATAGGCTGCAAAACTACGTTCCAAGAATTGTTGTAAAAAATCGGATTGAAGTTTCGACGAAAAGTTTTTAAAATTTGGAACTTTTTTTTTTTAATTCTGCACAAATTTTGAAAGTGTAATAAGCTATAGTTTGATTAAAAGTTATCGAAGAATATTTATCATAAAAAGAGTTGTGAATATTGTAAAATAAATCAGTGAGTGGAGTTTTTTGACGCCCAGTCTTGTGTTGGAAAAATAAATAGGGTTGCGACATTTTAACAAGTTGATTTTATAAAACAAACACATAGATATTTAAGTCATAATTTCAAACTTTGTGCAAAAATTAGAAAAAATTTACCTAGATTACAAACTTTTTATTCAGAATTTATAGAAAAAAAATTTGGTATGCAGTTTTATAGGCTATTAAATTTTATTATAAAAAAGTACAAGTGTGTATGGAAAGAAATGCGTAACACCGCAGCAAATAAAGAAAATACCAAAAATATGCGAAATTTTCCATTAACTTCACACTTACACTTTATTGCATTAAATTGTTTCCAAAAATTCTAAATAAAATGTTGCAATTGTCAAGCCAATTAAATGCATTACTGTGCAGCTGTGTAATGATTGAATCAATTGAGTGTGCATCAACCTGTTCGTCTGAGTTTCTGGCNGAATTCCAGATTCACACATCGCGGCATAGCGACAACGTCTTTTCGTGCTGTGGAAAGCGGCATTCAAATCATAAAACCCATTTGGCGTTCGTAGGCTGCGAAAAAGTGTAGGTCCACCCATTTGTCTAACAATCTCAATGCAAACTGGAAGCTCGGCCAAACACTTAGCAATAGTGTAAGCGCCAAAATATTATCAATTCATTAACAGTGGATTTTCAGTCTTGGGCTGAAAGCATAGTGGAAGGTCATGCGTTCATCGGACCATATTCTGCATAAGAGTTGATGCATGTATCTCATCAACTCCTCGCCAGCGCAACTGAATAGCTCTGCTCTCTAGGTCGCCACGTTTGGATCTAAAATAATTTGTTTTGGTCTCTAAAACTTTCGTAAGTCGCTTAAATTTTTTAGAGCATTTTCGAGCGTTTTCCCTATCTCGAGTTCGTTGCACTCACTTATTTCGGAATCTCTTCTTCTATTATGGAATATATTTACGTTTCGCTTTCCTTTTCAGCCCTAAATTTTTCCCACACTATTCACGTAACGCGTGATCATTTCTCGTCTTACCAACTATTTTCAATGTGGTTCCAATACTCGTATATATCGGGTTATCAAAAATAATTCTCATATGGCAGGTGTGACAGTGGAAAGCGAAGAGGCAACATCGTCTGTTTTGATGTCAGTTTTCGACGCCGAGCTGTCGCTATTTTGTTAATCGCACATTTTTTCCGCATAGATGTTGGCGTCATACGTACGACTTCTTCCCATTGGAAATGCCAAGTGAAGTTGGTCTTTCCATGGAACTGGGGCCCTCCCTCTTTCTCTGTTCACGCCAGCTTCTTTGATCAAGTGTCTTACTGGGTATAATCCTCCTATTCATGTTAAGATCATTATTTCAATATGAATTTTATCTTTACACTTTTGTATTATTATTTACTAGGCAGAAATAATCAAGTACCCCAAGAGAATGGATAAAATGATCTAAATTGTGCAAATCGAAGTGTTAATTTTCTACATACTCACATACATATGTACATATGTAAGTACATACGCCCTCTCTAGTTGCTGTTTATAAGAGTCCTTTGGCAAAACACAAATCATTCGTATG
>NW_016194286.1:206-3175 GCF_001687245.7 Rhagoletis zephyria | reverse complement strand
TAAGTGCGGGTGATAAACCCATGTAGCACAGTTAAATACTGTGTACATAACTACAATTAAAGTGGTGAAAAATATTACAATTTCGACATGTGACTGGAAAAAAACTTTAAAATACGCATAAATTGTGGCTTCCAAGACATGTAGNAGTGGTGAAAAATATTACAATTTCGACATGTGACTGGAAAAAAACTTTAAAATACGCATAAATTGTGGCTTCCAAGACATGTAGGTACGAAGTGATTAGCACAGCTGCATCCTTCAACTTGTCAACTCGCGGGGAATTCCCCGGTTTTGCAGGGAATTTCGATTTAAGTGGCAATCGGGGAATGGCCGCTTTTTTCGGGGAACTGGGTATTTTATTTTTATATCTTAAAGTAACCAAATTAGACGAATGTCTTAATTTTTAACCATTTGACCCTTTTTGGAGCGACATTTTTTTCAATTGAAATCGTATTATCTCCGGATGAAAGCTAAGGTTTAGGGCTAGATTTGTGAAAGCCTAGAATAAAATCGGCTGACCAGTTTTTAAGAAAATGCCCGAAATCTCTGTTTTCAGCAGCCCGATTTTTAGTTTTCAGGCGATAACGTTATGACATATTTATATTTTATCAACGCAAAAGACAGCGTTATATAGCTTCNCGATAACGTTATGACATATTTATATTTTATCAACGCAAAAGACAGCGTTAGATAGCTTGTTTTAATACCCTTCTACTGATATCCACTTCAGTGGTATGAAATGAGTAGTGCGACCTCAGTGGTAGTTTAAAAAATTGCCTTTTTCGAATTTCAGGCACCAGCCACACCCACAAAGGCCTACGAATCGAAACATCCTGGAACAAAACCTTCCTAGTTTTTTTGGTACTTTAATTCTTGAAAGATTGAAAAAAATTAAATGTAGGTACGTACAGACGCTACACACATCGCAAAGCATCTCGTAGTGGAGACACGAACCACATTTAGCTCTATATCTTTCCAACTAGTAGCCGGAACTTAATATATAATCGTTTGAAAGGTATTGGCCTATAGAATAACACTAAATATGTGTGATGCATCCACATACCCCCTTAAACCGGCAAAAGCAAAAAAATGTTTTTTGTTTCGCAACACTTTAGCCAAAATTTTAAGAATCCGGTTAACCGTTTATGAAGCTTGAATACATTTTCTGGACACACTTTGGACACAAGACCTTTCCAACGATACCTCAAACATGTCGATTGGACCTCTGGATAAAAACTTCCAAATCTCGTGTACATATAAAAGCGAGTCATTTCCGCATGCTACTGAGGCTGCTTTCGCCACTCGCGCGCACTANTCCACATACCCCCTTAAACCGGCAAAAGCAAAAAAATGTTTTTTGTTTCGCAACACTTTAGCCAAAATTTTAAGAATCCTNATCTCGTAGTGGAGACACGAACCACATTTAGCTCTATATCTTTCCAACTAGTAGCCGGAACTTAATATATAATCGTTTGAAAGGTATTGGCCTATAGAATAACACTAAATATGTGTGATGCATCCACATACCCCCTTAAACCGGCAAAAGCAAAAAAATGTTTTTTGTTTCGCAACACTTTAGCCAAATTTTTAAGAATCCGGTTAACCGTTTATGAAGCTTGAATACATTTTCTGGACACACTTTGGACACAAGACCTTTCCAACGATACCTCAAACATGTCGATTGGACCTCTGGATAAAACTTCCAAATCTCGTGTATATATAAAAGCGAGTCATTTCCGCATGCTACTGAGGCTGCTTTCGCCACTCGCGCGAGTTAACGACGCTAACCTAAACACTAGATACATACACATATACATATAATCATTATTCACGAACCAAAATACATACAAACAACTATATGCCCTTTAACCTTGTATGATAACATAATAACAAAGAGAATACGATAGACAAGTATAAACCCGTAAACATCTTTTTAATAACATAAACAATTATATTCGGTGATAAGTAACAAAGCATTATGATAACATAATGCTAAACATGTAAACATCTTTTTATCACCAAACAAACAATAGTTAGAAATAGTATAAATAGATGTAAGTGTAAAAATGGAAAACAGTTCTGGAAATAAAACGAGACTGAAATAATCTCTTGTGTACTTTTAATTCCTAACAAGGACTCATAACTCGCGCACTGCCGTACGCTGTGATATAAAAGTAAAAACTTAAGAAAAATATTCATAACGCAGGTCTAAAAAAACTCATTTTCAGTATATCTATACATATGTAGTATAAAGGAAAGTCGAGATTTATTGTACGCGATAATCTCGAAAACTTGTGAACGGATTTTGGCGAGATTTTTTCTAATATATAGTANTGATAACATAATGCTAAACATGTAAACATCTTTTTATCACCAAACAAACAATAGTTAGAAATAGTATAAATAGATGTAAGTGTAAAAATGGAAAACAGTTCTGGAAATAAAACGAGACTGAAATAATCTCTTGTGTACTTTTAATTCCTAACAAGGACTCATAACTCGCGCACTGCCGTACGCTGTGATATAAAAGTAAAAACTTAAGAAAAATATTCATAACGCAGGTCTAAAAAAACTCATTTTCAGTATATCTATACATATGTAGTATAAAGGAAAGTCGAGATTTATTGTACGCGATAATCTCGAAAACTTGTGAACGGATTTTGGCGAGATTTTTTCTAATATATAGTTAGGTATAATTCCATGGTTAATGTAGACAGTTGCTGGTTTAGTTTGCTGGCAATGGCATACATACAAAAGCAGGTTATACATTAAATAGATACATGAACTTCACTACCTACTTATTTTTGTTAGTACCTGATTCTTTTAGTGCTGGTATGAGGTAATGCACCAGTGGATAAGGTCGCCAGGCGCTAATTCAAGCGGCATCTTACCGCGCTGTTACGTACCTAATACAAAACAGTGCCCAAATTATTATACATTTAAAAGTTCAGCTTAAATTATGTTTTACT
>NW_016194286.1:0-155 GCF_001687245.7 Rhagoletis zephyria | reverse complement strand
TGGCTTTTTAAAATGGCAAGTCCAAAAATTCACTTTGCTGCACACCTTCCTTTTGGTCTACATGAAATTGAAAACACTGTTAATACATCCATTTTTTTATGTGCTGAAAATCGTACTTATCTAAAGGGCTACATGTCCAACATTATTGCTACGTG
>NW_016194285.1:0-3175 GCF_001687245.7 Rhagoletis zephyria | reverse complement strand
GAAGAAAGACTTAACATAGTTGACGGCGAAGACAGACGCGTTAAAATATTTGACGGCGAAAAAAGACCCGTATACTTATTTTTGCGGTCGACTATGTTTGCGGGTGTAACAGTATGTAAATTCCCCAAAGATTTTTTAGGGAATTATGCTGAAGGGACAGACCTTGGCCTAAATCTATGTTTACGTGTCTTTCTACTTGGTTTCGCGTCTTTCTTCGCCGAAGTTTTCGTTAAGCGTCTTTTTTCGTAAGATTTGTTTACACGTCTTTTTTCGCCGTCAAAACACTAGGGCGCCTTTATTTGTGCGTAGTGACGAAACATAGTTTCTTAAAAAAAATTTGGAAAAAAATCGCCTCAGATATCAAAACATTCATTAAAAAATCGGCATAAAAATCTTAAAAAAAGATTCAATGGAATCGTAATGAGATTTTGGATTCTGTTTTTTCTTGAACTTTTTTCATTGGTATAAGAAAAACTTAATAGTTGGACCAAAACTATTCCGATTTAGACTTATGAGGTATCATTGGAAAGGTATTTTCTCCCCCTTTAAATTTCTATGCAAATAAACTCATTGAAAGTATGAAAGGGTAAAGCAGGATGAACGAGCGTCATTCCAAGTTTAATTAAGAGGTGTCGGTATTTCAAAAATCAAATGGTAAACAACATGTTAAGTGAATGGGCTTGTTTTGCAAAGAATTGAAAAGAGTCGGAAAATACCTTTGCACTGATACCTTATAAGTCTAAGTCGGAATAATTTTGGTCCAGTTATTCAAGTTTTTCTTAAACCAATCTTTGAAATTAATTAAAAAAACAGCATTAAAAATCTCATTAATACGATTCAGAGTTCGGATATTCGTGTATATGGATAAAATTCGTATATCCGGTTGATATCCGTTGGTTCTGATGACCGGAGAACCGGTTAATATCCGAATATTCGGATTTTTAATCAGATATTCGAATACTCGGATATTAAAAAAAAAGTCGGATAGAACTATCAGCCCTAGTACATACCAGGGATGCTGTGAATATTTGCATTCGCATTCGTTATGCGAATGATTCGCATAATTTTACACATTCGCATTAGCATCAAATGATACGAATGTTTTGCGAATGCGAATGTGTACATGGGCAGAGTCCACTCTAATCTTGTTGAAATGGCTCTAAGTCTGTCTAACCAGTATAGTATATCAAGCAACATTGATGGGCCTTCAACAAATATTGCTAAAAGTCTTATAAGCTTAGATTCCTCCAGCAAAAGCGAAGGCTCTGATGTAGAATCTGAAAACTTTAAAAACTTTGAAATTAAAGCTCAATTGAAGGCCTCNGTCTAACCAGTATAGTATATCAAGGAACATTGATGGGCCTTCAACAAATATTGCTAAAAGTCTTATAAGCTTAGATTCCTCCAGCAAAAGCGAAGGCTCTGATGTAGAATCTGAAAACTTTAAAAACTTTGAAATTAAAGCTCAATTGAAGGCCTCTCTTAAAGAAAACGAGCTCATCTCGGTGAAAATCCTCTCGATTGGTGGAAAACTAAACTAAAATACGACAAATTGACAGATCTGTCCCGTAAATATTTGAACGCTCCACCCGCCAGCGTTCCAAGTGAGCAATTGTTCAGTGCAGCCGGCCTTATATACGAGCCTCTAAGAAATCGCCTCATGAGAGAAAAAGCAGCGAAATTACTTTTTTTGAAATATAATATGCCCCTTTTGAACTTTGACTACTAGATTAAAACACTGTACAGGTTAAGCACTCGATAAATGTTCTAATAATTTACAAAATTTTTAAGTAATAAAAACGATGACTTAAGTTAATTATAGCCTTTTTAATGTTATTCCCAACATTCCCATTCGCACATTCGCATTCCGAAACATCCCTAGTACGTACATACCAGGGTTGTTGCGAATATTCGCATTCGCATTCGCAACCGCGGAGCTTCCGCATTAATTCTAACATTCGCATTCGCTTTCGCATTCGCAAAAATCAATGCGGATCTTTTGCGAATGCGAATATTGAAGGGACCGAAAATTACATTTTTTTTACGAGTTAAACTTGGCCAAATATTTTTATTCCGAAATAAAAGTCCTTTCCGGATAATAAACAAATCGCTTAACCAAATTAACCAACAAGTTTGGTATCAAATGAAAGAGGACTTAAATAGCTTTACAACTGAAATATCTAAACGAGGAAAGCCACATATTGAAAAATATTTCAATAAAAAATTTTAATTAATAACCATAGAACAAACCTTGGGTCATGTATGTGTTTATATGAGTTTCTTTAGTATTAGACTATAAAAAAAATATTATAAATCGAGGTGGTAATCTTCGTTCGTTGTTTCTGTTTAAAAGCTATTTTAGTCCTCTTTTATATGATACCAAATTTGTTTAATTTGGATAACCGGTTTGTATATTATCCGGAAAGGACGTTTATATCGGAATAAAAAATATTAGGCCAAATTTAACTCGTAAAAAAATAACTGTTATTTTCGGTCCCTAGAATATTATGCAAGTGCACTGATAACACGTATATCTGACCTGTCACAGAAGAAAGCATTAAAAATTAATTACAAAAACTAAAATCGAAAAACGCTGATGAAGTGACAGGTTCCCAAATTCCGAAAGAACCAAAAGAATGAGAACGAAGAATTTTTTGGAAAACAACGGTGTTTAAACAACGATCGTGCCATGATTCTAGATTGTGAAGATGAAAGTCAGGAGGATACATCCGACATTTGCGGCCCCGATGAAATTCTCAAAAAGTAATTATTGCACCGCAATAAAATAAATAAATATAACTGAAAGTCCTCTCAACTGGTGCAGTGTCAATCGAAATGAATTTACAATTTTGTCAAGTTTCAAGTTTTTCAAGTTTGTCGCCTAGAACGAGTAGTTATGTATATAGTGGCGTCTGTTTAATTTACGACCCTTCGAAAAGTTTTTATTAAGTACAATGTTCTAATTTTTTAATTCAAGTACAAAAAAAAAACATTCAGTCTTATCATGAGTTTCATTTTTCCCGAACCAGTTCACTTTTCACTTTTGGTTTTCATGTATTTACTATGGGCGGAATACAAATTTTCGGGCGAAACTCAAGATAAGGCCGATTACACTATGCGACAGCCAAATCGGGATGGGATGAAACCAACGGGAAATGTTATATTGGTCAAAAAC
>NW_016194283.1:0-3175 GCF_001687245.7 Rhagoletis zephyria | reverse complement strand
ATATATATACAAGGAAAATTTAAAAGTTAGAGGGGGGCTCGAGCACCCCCTGCCCCTACCTGGCTACGCTCATGACCCTAAGACAAGATTTTGAGGGTCAATTCAAGATACCAAGTATGTAATTTTAGTCTACTCTGCTAGATAATAATTTTTTTTAGGAAATAATTTTTATAATTTAGTATAAACCACTTAAATGAACAGGCCAAGAAAATTTCGGAAAATCCCAGACCCAAAAACTAAACCATCCATTTCCTATGCAATTTTTTGCTCTGAATCTAGAAGTACATGCAAGGTTTATGAGATATTGTGACTAGGGTTATTGACTCGGTTTTTCCAAACCGGTTTCCAGCGGTTTTTATTAATAGCTACAGACGGTTTTTATGAAATCTTGATTTTTCTAATATCGAATAAATCGGATTTTTTCATCAAACAACCCGGTTTTTTCAAAGTATTAAGTAGAAGTATGTAAAATAAAACCGGTTTATCGGGTTTTTCTTAATTAAAAAATTTGTTTTTCCCCATTTAAATTTTTCGAAGAACCCGATAAAAAAGGCGAATAATCGAAAACCCTAAGGGTCAGAGATACTCATGAACCGATTCTTTTGTCGATACAAATTTTTTCTTAGTTAGTTTGCAGCCCTGCCGCGGACAACAGCTGTCTTAATTGCCTCTGAGAGCTTTGGCTTCTTTTTTAGACACCGTACCAAGGCGAATTTATACAAGGTGGTGTTGTTAGATCAACTGGTTTCTTCGCCTTACATGTATTTTGTTTTTAACCGACTTCCAAAAAAGGAGGAGGTTATCAGTTGTCGGATTTTTTTTTTATGTATGTTACCGCATAACTTTGGACCACGTCAACCGATTTCGATAATTCTTTTTGCAATACTAATTTGGTTTAGATCCGGTCATTGGATCATGAAATAAATACCGCTACCACCTTATATAAATTCAACTTGCACCGCACACTTTACTGTTTTCCCCCTCCTTTTTTTCTAAGGGAAGTGAGATTGTGAGCGCTGTTTTTAAAATTCCACACTCATTCGCCAGGAGAGGGTGGTTCTTTCCAAGAAAGATCTTCAATCTGACATTGTTTTTGAAGCTTATGCTGATTTCCATAGAGATTCCCATGCAAACTGACTTCAAAGTAATAAATCTCAGGGTCGTAGCAAAGAAAGGGGGCTATTGCTGAGTAGGTTTAAGTGGCAAGTGGATAGCCGGTTTGTGTCGTATGGGATACCTTCACAAGCCAGGCATATAGTATATAAGATATGTCGGGTTCTAATCGGAAAAAGTAGGAGTTTAGCCTGTTACTTTATCCAGATTTTAGCTAAGCCAGAGTTACGCGGATCTCTCGAAGTAGCTTCGTCTGCGATGATTGAACTTCGAAGATGACTTTCAGAGAGCAAGAGTTGCAATTGTCTCTCGGTGACTGGCCTGTCTGTACAATGTTGGATCAAATGGTTATGCGATGTCTGTCTAGACCTCGTTCGTTAGTTCGAGAGTTGCTCTATGGCATGTCTAGGAGATGGCAACACAATGTTGACATTCTACGGGAGAGCTGAAGGCTTGAAGCAGTGAAAAAGAACGGAGAGAAAGCGCGGGTCGTCAATGCTCTTGCCGAAAGCCAATATCAGGCAGTACATAGTCAGTGAAACTATCTCTGGTGGGGGAAGCTTTGATGTGTAGAATTGAACAGTATTCGGGAAACCGAACTGCTATTAAATTCTTCTTGACTCTTAGATTTGATCTCAATACTGTACTGACAACTATCGATCACTCAGATAATTCGCCGTCCACCTTTTTCATTCTTGTTGAAGGGAGGATGTCTTAAGTTCAATAAGTCCAAAACTACTAGGAGAGTTCTCTCAAAGGGGCGGTGGTTTCGGTTAAAACCGCGAATTACCTCTGTGTTTATGGGTGAGATGATGCGGGGCACTTTACGAAAGGCAAATTGTTGCGACACGGGAATAACGAAAGTAGTAAGGCCTTCACTACTGGGGAAAGAAGAGCTGTCGAATGATAAGACTCGCTTTTGTTGGCTACAGCTAGTAAACGAGATAAAGTAAAAAGAGAACTTGAATACCTGCAGCTTCGTCGCTGATGTAAGTAAGCTTTGGTCAACCCTAAGGTTCTCATTCAACCCGACTAGTTAAGCATTAAAATATAACGATTGGTCTGCCTTGGACATATCATACATTTGTAAGATGACCCTGTCTGTTCTCGGTATAAGAAATTGGAGAGGGGATAGTCGAAGTTTCTTGATCTCCCCAAAAGGTTGTATGTAATATCAAATAAGATGAAGAAAATGGGGACAGGGCTGCCGCAAAATCTCCCAAATCAATATATAGTTTCAAACCTTCGTTCATGTATTCAGCAGCTCGCCCTACTATCTGCTTTTATGGTAAGGATTTTCAACCACCCGACCGGTAATCCCAGGACTCCAGAGAGCTCATGTCCTTTAAGCAGAAAAATTGTTGGTTTCACCTAGCCTCAGTCGACTACCCACAAAGTCTTCGCTGGTTTGGCTTTTCCAAAGTGTTCCACCTTCAACCGAAATTTACTACATTTAATTTGCTCAGATGTTATTTCCTGCAATCGTTTGAAATCGAACTCCACATTAAAGCCATATTTAAACTCCCAGTACATTTTTATGTTCGTATGAACGATTCTAATTTCACTTTCCATTCCACCTCTCTTTTTTTAGAACGGTATTTTTGCTTTTTTACTTACTTTTTTCTTCCTTTTTTCTCGTGCTATGCAATTGGATAGCAAATTAGTTGCAATAGTCTTAAGTTGCCTTCGACATATGTATGAAAAAAATGTAAAAAATAAATAAATGAGCTGTCGAAATCAAATGTCAAAAGTCAAGATGGTGTTTCGAATACCAAGACGACCCACCGGCCGACCAAACGTCGACCGGGCGAAGCAGGGCGAAGGAAGGCGAATGTGATTGGCTGCTGTTAGAGTGAGTACTCGACGTTATCACTCCCAAGAGTGCAATTGCTTTGACCAGAAATTAAAAACGGATACTTGCTATAATGGTTAACGAGTAGTGTGGGTAGTTATGCGAGTAAGTAATAGAAGCGTACGATTGTGAAAGAGAGACGCAACAAAACGAGTATGTATTTGAATTAAAGCAATCACGAGTGTAGCGTGAAATAAAATACTACACGAG
>NW_016194282.1:0-3175 GCF_001687245.7 Rhagoletis zephyria | reverse complement strand
AATTTTTTCGATTTCTTGCATTACATTTTCCCACTGGTATATTTTTGAGAAACTCATACCAACCAAAAGACAATTTTGAACGTTTTAAAACTTAAGACTTCGTGAAAATATAACTTTTTTTCTGGTTAATAACCTATGTAACTGTGATTATGGCATAAAAATCAGTGGATGAATTGATTAACACCAAAATACTTAGGTATACATATATGTATGTATGATTTCGAAGACAATTTTAATGGACTCGCCAGGCACTAACAAAAGTTTTTTTCGTCAAAATGAGGCATAGTGAGAGCAAGCTGCAAATATTATCGCAAAAATTTTAGGAATCACTCAATATACAAACATTTTTATTTTTATTTTTTTTTTCATAATACTTTGACGCGACCTATCTGGTAATTGTCTGTATTAAGTTTTAAGTTTTTGTTTTTTACCTAAAACGAAATGTGTTCTTTCAATTTCCCTTTCCGCGTTCAACCCTTTCAAAATCTTAAATTTCAATATATATATGTATATTTTTTTTTGTTTGAACGCGGCATACTCGTAGCTGTCCAGCTCGCAGTTAGGAACATTTTATGAGCGTAAATATTTACATGACATACTGATAATAAATAACGAAAATATTATACTTCTGCAACACAATGCAACGGAAAGCGAATATTAAAAAAACAACTAAAATAGAATTGCATGCAAAATAAATTTTTATATAAACGTACGTAAATACCGACACATACATTTTGTATTATCTTAAATATACATATCGCTCACCGTCTTCAAAAGAGTCATAACTCAAAATTTGGCATTTTTGAGATTATGCGCTAAAAATGTACATAGAGCTCTTATTTACCTTACAGCAAAAGCTGGAGCAAATTTTTCTTATAATTTGTTAAAAAACAAAAAACCTAAGGTAAAGTCGCCCTGCTCATATGATTAGCATGTGCTACGAAATAGTTTTCGCATTTTATGAAGAGCATATTATTTTGAGTTGTGACTCTTTTGAAGACGGTGTGCGATATGTACCTATGTATAGATAAGTATATAGTTTAAAAGCGCACGTCTGCTGTTACATTTACCCACCTGATCATTACTCATGTTGCGGCTTGTAATTCATAAAAAAAAAACTAAAAACCTACAAGAAAAACAGAGCGAACGAAAATGGAATTGGTTACAAGTATTAAAAACAAAAAAAAAACACAAATATCTAGCAATGTTCCGAATAAAATTCAAATCGTTTTTAGACACTGGAGTTTTATGTATTCTTTTCGGGCTTGCAGGCTCAGCAGGACTATACTTCACATAAATGTATTTAAGTTCGTACTTATGCCTGTTTGCATAAAGATGTATGTGAAAGCGGGTCATGCGGATTATGCAATCGTTGGCATGCAAGTATGTATGTATGTATGTATGTAAGTGCGAAAGTAAATTTGAAGCGCATGAATTCGAAGCGAGTAAAGGAGAAATTTACTTGTCATGTAACACATTTGACGTTTTTTATTTAATTTTTTTTTCTAATTTGTTCGCTGGAACGCAACAGGATTCGTATGAGCTGGAACTAAGGTGAGCGTGCGCGCTAACATATGTAAATTGCGCAGAGGTTGAGCGTGTGTGTGTGAACTCATGAAGAAGGCAGCAAAAGTTCGAATAATTCCAATTTAGGGAAAACTAGTGGTGGAAAATTGGAATTGGAAAAATGCCGACTTTCCACAAGAGAGTAAGACAAAAGCGGCGAGCGCGACGTTTAGCCGTTGAAATACAATAAAAAAAATAGTTGCTTAAAAAGCGCAATCTGGCTAGATGTAAAAGGGGCTGAAAGCTTTTACGCCAAAAAATATGTAAATGAAAATTTATATAGCTGTAAATATCGATGAGTTCTAAACAGTTAGGGCATTTTGGACAAACTATTTTTGCGAAGTCCTATGACCTTATTCATAAAAAATAAAATAGCTTTGAAAAGTTTTATGAACTGAAAAAATTAAATTCATTTGAAATCTGTTTCAATTTTAATGATTTTGGCGTTAGTTAAAAAAAAAATCGGTAAAATTTTAATTCACTTAGTTGATTTGGTTTTTGGTTTGATATACACACATACTTATCTATATATAATAATATAACCCATTCAATTTTAGTCTAATAATGTGCAAGTTTCAAGTGGCCAAAAATTACCGTTGAGTTTTCAAAATGTTTTTTTTTTTTTGTTGCCGAAGGTGAAATTGTGTTTATTCGTTATATGGAAGCAAATGCAAAAAAAAAACTTAAAAAAATGAACGGTAATTTTTAGCCACTTGAAACTGGCACATTATCAGACTTACATTGAATGGGCTATAAAACTGTATACTCAAAAAAAACCTAACACAGAACAGAATTTAATTTTGGTTGAAATTTTTTTGCATTTTGTTTTTAGTTTTCTACAAAGGTTCATACTTGTTTTATATGGATTTTGTTAGAGAATGAACTGTACTGGCAAAAAATGCCACTTTGAATGGGGTACTACAGATATGACCGATACTGTACATGCATACATACAATAAAATATTTCCATATAAATATGTACCTATTCATGGATACAGCAAAAACAAAACAACATATGGCAAACAGGAAATATATGGAAAATTTTAATCAAGCATTTTCTCTAAAAATCGTGTTCACACTTAAACGTTGATTAATCAAGGAAATGAGCAAAATTTATGAAACCATGATTGATATCTAAAATTTAGCGATAAATCTGTCCTTCTGTCAGCCACTTTGCGGCTTTTGTCAATATTTATTTATTTTATTTTTTATTTTTTTTATGATAAGTCTTATATGGCTCGAGTTAAAATGCGATAATGAAACCTCTCGTAAATAATTTCTGTCCCGGCGTTGATAGAGCAAACAAATACTTAATTGAAACTTTCAAAACAACAGAAACCGATGAAAACTTTTAGCTATTCTCAGGCAAATGCAAGTAAGCTTTGTTCAGAATTTGGCTGTGAAAAATCGAAACTGTTGTGCAACTCATGGTGGAAACCGTGCCCAGCAGTGGCGTGCCCTCTCGCANAACCTAGCCGCTAGCGTACACTGTATATCTGTACACTTTTCGATCGATTGATTTTTGTTGAACGATTTTTTCAATACACTTTTATATTTTTAATTGTTAGTTGCGAGTTTTATAATTTCCAATTAAATATCGTTTAGCTTT
>NW_016194280.1:0-3175 GCF_001687245.7 Rhagoletis zephyria | reverse complement strand
TCCTGCCTGTGTTGCAGTCCTACAATTTCGCCAAATTGCGGCTGCCGAGACATATAGAATACCCAGGAAATGTCACCCTCAACTACAAATTAAATTTAGGTGCATACTTTTTGGCGTAAAGGCACGTTTTTAATAATAAAATGTGCTAAGAAGGGCATGCGTTATACAGTAAATATGCTGATTGGTATTTATACAGCTCTGAGACCTCCATTTGGTGCAAAAAAGCTAACTTTTAAAAGCATAGTCTTAGGCGAAGTTAAGATTTACCTAGAAAAATTACAAAAAAAAAACTAAATCGGAGCACGCTTCACGCCATTTGCACGCATTTACGAATATTTTGAGTAAAAAAAATACAGCTTAGTCTAGTTTGAGTTGTCACAGATTTCTATAGTCTACTTTAGGGCGCGCTCTGCTCAAAACACAGCTAACTTACCATTACAAAATCTGAAACATTCAAAAAAGCGCCTTTCATTTGAATAAAAAACCAAAAGGAACAAAAATCATATATAGCTTACTATGTGGGTGGCATACTTTTTAAATGCATACTTTTAGGCGCTAGCTCAGTAAAAAATGTATTTGTCACAAAAAGGACCGTTTTAGTTCTGCTTTCTTGCTTCCATATGCTTTATATTCATACTTTTTATAATTGCGTGGCTACTGCCAACTGTTGATTCACAGCGATGCGGCGTTTTTTTGTGCGCAACTTTTATTTTTCTTATAGCCTGTTTTTCTGCTTATCTATTAATTTTTTTTGCTATTGCCTTAGCTGCCTTAGCTATGCATAGTTTTGCAGGGCTGGCTCTTGCCACTTTTTTACAGCGTTGACGTTTTTTTGCTTAGACTGCCCAAAACGAAAGTTAGTAGGCGTTTGTGCGGGCGATATTTATGAAAATGGTTGAAGAATTATGCATTTGAAAGTAAATAGTTGTTTGCAAGGTGAGTTTTTAATCATTTTTAATTGCAAAGTTCTTCTGATTAAATAATTGTGGATATTTTTGTGCTTAAAATAAGTTTGCGTAGGTAAATTTTCAACATCAGACACGCTTATTTGATTTTCATTTTTAAGATAAGAAGAAAACACAAAGAGCATATTGCATAATTTTGGGCGTTCAGCCACTGACGTGTTTACGAGGAACCCAGTTGATTTGCATACAAAAGTGTTGCTAACGATGGCAAAAAACGGCAGAAAGCGTGGGCTAAATTGACAGCGAGATGTCTAACAAAAGCGTCAGCTATCACGAAACAATTAATCAAAGAACTTACTTAATAAAAAAATATGGAAAAATAAAACAAATTTTAAAAATATCTTGACTCTAGTGCCCCACATAGTCCACTGGATTTACACAGCAGTGGTATGTCATATATTGTTCTACGGCGTCACTGTGTGGTGGACATCATAAATCGCTCACAAATTCTAAGCATACCAAGGATCGAAGGGCGGCATGCAGGGTAATCACGGGAGCGCTGCCATCCACACCCTCTAAAGCCATGGAATCACTGCTAATTTCTCTGCCCATAGACCTTTTTCGGAAGCCGCAGGCGAGCTGCAGTGCAGTAAGAATAAATGCACTGTCAAAATGGAAAGACGCCAGATTCGGTCACACCAACATTCTAATCAACTACCCCGACACGTTTAGGTCCCCAGATTATACAACACCACCGATGGAGCTGGAGAAAAACTTCTCCACTCGTATCGCTTCAAAGAAGGACTGGGGGGACGACCCGCTCTGGGGCTTCCAAGATAACTCTACAGCCATCTACACGGATGGCTCCGAACTCAATCTAGGAGTAGGGAGCGGGTTACACTCGAAGAACTTTTCATGAGACCTCTGCTTTAGACTACCAGAGACTGAACTGGCTTATCGAATCTTCTCTTAACCTGCCTTCAGTAACTGCACTGGACTGCTGCAATACCTCGTCTAAAACTGCGGTAGAATGTAGAAAAGTCCTTAACATTTTATCTTCACAATCTACTACTCACTTCGTGTGGGTGCCAGGCCACAGCAACATTCAAGGTAATTGTGCAGCGGACGAGCTTGCGAAGAAGGAAACCACCCTGTCTGACGTCAACTCCTCTTATGCAGCGGGCATACCGTTATCTACCTCAGCTCAGGATAAACTTCGTTGAGAAGGCAAACACAGGAACAGATCAGACGCACTCATTCGCGGTTAGAACGCCCTCTACTAAGTCTGGTGACCGGTATCATTACGGGCCACTGCTTAATGGAAAGGTATGCTAGCAGTTGCCGTGACGTGGGCGAAATCGAGAGTGTGGAGCACTACCTCTGTCACTGCCCTGCCCTCATGTGGGCGAGAAGGCGTTCATTTCAACGCCACCATTTTGTCTGTCTTCCGACCTACTAGATGCAGGCATTAACGAATTCTCGCGCTTTCTGAACTCAACCAACTGGTTCTAGGTAAACGGATGGGTTCGAATTCGAGCTCTCAATTCGTATCACAACGTACCCACTGGGTCCTACGTTGGATGAAGATAGCCGCTTCAACCTAACCTAACGTAGCGCCATCTAGCGGGTTCAATAATGGTTCACTACTTGTATAAAATTCCTAAATCTAACAGGATGGTTAGTTGTAGAAAAATTTTATAAAAAATTATGACATTTTTTATCTCTTAAAAAACCATGGAAAACGATAAATCGATAGCGATAAAAATGAAATTATCGATAACACCACTCATAAATATATCGAAAATTACACCAATTAACACGCCGATGATATCTTTGAATGCATAAAAACAGAAACTTAACGAAAAGAAATTCAAAAGTGATATCGACAGATAAATCGATAACATTGCGATAACAATTTTTCATGACAGCAAAATAACACTGCCGGAAATTAACTTATCGATTAACGATAGCGACAAATATGTACAAATATTTCAAAAAATCATGTTCATATCAAAACCATCCGAATTATTTTTTGGGAAGTTCTCATCAAATTCCATATGCGATGGCTACAAATAGACCGCTAACATAGACGAGCATATTTCTATTAGACACAAAAAAAAAACAACTAAAACGATGAGAATAGGTAGCCTGCGGACTCAACTTCATAGACAATTTCCTACTATGATTGCAACTACATACAGAGATAATAGAGCCAAAAAGTCAATTGCTGAAAAATCAAAAAGCAGAAAATAATTTAAATCAAAGCTGAT
>NW_016194279.1:0-3175 GCF_001687245.7 Rhagoletis zephyria | reverse complement strand
CGGCGGAGTTGGCATTGGTATCAAAGGAGGAAGCAGTGAAAGCAGCAGTGGCGGCATTGGTGGAGTGGGACCTAAGGCAATCGAAGGTGAGTCCAAAACATTTTAAATGATTTTTTAATATTTTATCGGTACAAGTGAGTTATAAAATCGCCACGACCAAATGTGACACTTGAGATGCAACAGAAGTGCGTCTCTCTTCTGCCCTCTTTCTCCCCCTCTCTCTCTCTCTCTCTCTCTATCTCGCCTCCTCCCATACTAATATTGAGAGTGCTACACATCCGGTTAAGATTAAAGTTAAATAAATGAATCGAGAGGAGTGTCCCTGTTTTTACCTTTACAGGCAAGCCGGATGCTAGCGATGGTAGCGCGCTGGAGCAGCAGAAGCGCGTTTATTTGGTAACACATGGCCCTGGCGCCAAGTACCTCCAACGCGCCGGCAAAACTCTACACGAGGTTCAAAATCATTTAGATCGCGAGGGCGCATCCGATCTGGTCATTGAACTTGTCATAAAATCTGTACACTCGCCCTCGATCTTCGTGGAGGCCGTCGAGCTGGGTATTGCACTGCTTGAAGGTGGAAATCCTATCATACAGAAGGGCATGTATCAAAAATTTTTAAGCGGCGACTTCAATCAAGCTTTCTACAAGGTTTTCTTCGAGAAGATGAAAGACTCACAGCAAGAGATAAAGTCCACGGTTACGGTAAACACCACAGACATTGCCGCGAAGGCGCACGAAAACAAGCAGGATGCCAATCTGGAGCTGGACAAAATAGCACGCAAGCATGGTGTGAAGAGCAATGGCGTCGTCATCACCGACGAGCTGAAGAAGGAGCTGCATAATGCAGGCTTGGCGACAGCGCGCGCTTATGGCAATGCACGCAGCATTCATCCGGGTGATGAAAATTCTGCAATTAGCATTAATAGCCCGTTGGAAGACATACTCGCCGAAAAGTTGGAGAAACACAAGGACAGCAAGGAGGATCGGCATAAGATTTCGAATAAAGTATTGGTAATGCAACCGATACTGAGGTTCTTGCAATTGCTTTGTGAGAATCACAATCCCGATCTGCAGAATTTGCTGCGAAATCAAAACAATAAGACTAACTACAATCTCGTCTCCGAAACGTTAATGTTTCTGGATTGCATTTGTGGCTCGACCACAGGTGGACTGGGCCTGCTCGGTCTCTACATCAACGAAAACAATGTGGCACTCATAAATCAAACCTTGGAAACGCTTACCGAGTATTGTCAAGGACCATGCCATGAGAATCAAAATTGCATAGCAACACACGAATCCAATNGCATTAATAGCCCGTTGGAAGACATACTCGCCGAAAAGTTGGAGAAACACAAGGACAGCAAGGAGGATCGGCATAAGATTTCGAATAAAGTATTGGTAATGCAACCGATACTGAGGTTCTTGCAATTGCTTTGTGAGAATCACAATCCCGATCTGCAGAATTTGCTGCGAAATCAAAACAATAAGACTAACTACAATCTCGTCTCCGAAACGTTGATGTTTCTGGATTGCATTTGTGGCTCGACCACAGGTGGACTGGGCCTGCTTGGTCTCTACATCAACGAAAACAATGTGGCACTCATAAATCAAACCTTGGAAACGCTTACCGAGTATTGTCAAGGGCCATGCCATGAGAATCAAAATTGCATAGCAACACACGAATCTAACGGGCTGGACATTATAACGGCGCTCATATTAAACAACATCAATCCGCTGGGTGAAAATCGCATGGATCTCGTTTTGGAGCTGAAGAACAATGCCTCGAAATTGCTGTTGGCTATTATGGAGAGTCGCGGCGACAGCGAGAATGCCGAACGCATTTTGTACAATATGAATCCGAAACAGCTGGTGGAGGTTGCCTGCAAGGCATACCATCAAGAGGAAATGATCGACGAAAGTGATGATCACGACGAAGGCGATGCGGATGCAGATGACGATGTGTCGGTGAGTCCACGCGAGGTGGGTCACAACATCTACATACTTTGCCACCAGCTGGCGCAGCACAACAAGGAACTGGCAGCGCTGCTCAAGGCCTGTGAAGATCCACAAGCGGCCAACTTCGATGCCAAAATGAGTCAGGCGCTAATGTACTACGCAACACACACAGCGCAAATTGAAGTGAGTGAGAAGTTAGAGTTTTGGGCTGTTAACTTTATCGTTGTTGTTTTTTTTTGTTGTATTTCATGTTCAAAGATCGTACGTAATGATCGCACTTTGGAGCAGATAGTTTTTCCGATACCCGAAATATGCGAGTACTTGACCACAGACACTAAAATCAAGATTTTGAACACAGCTNCGCATTTTGTACAATATGAATCCGAAACAGCTGGTGGAGGTTGCCTGCAAGGCATACCATCAAGAGGAAATGATCGACGAAAGTGATGATCACGATGAAGGCGATGCGGATACAGATGACGATGTGTCGGTGAGTCCACGCGAAGTTGGTCACAACATCTACATACTTTGCCACCAGCTGGCGCAGCACAACAAGGAACTGGCAGCACTGCTCAAGGCCTGTGAAGATCCACAAGCGGCCAACTTCGACGCCAAAATGAGTCAGGCGCTAATGTACTACGCAACACACACAGCGCAAATTGAAGTGAGTGAGAAGTTAGAGTTTTGGGTTGTTAATTTTATCGTTGTTGTTTTTTTTTTTTGTATTTCATGTTCAAAGATCGTACGTAATGATCGCACTTTGGAGCAGATAGTTTTTCCGATACCCGAAATATGTGAGTACTTGACCACAGATACTAAAATCAAGATATTGAACACAGCAGAACGTGACGATCAGGGCTCAAAGGTGGCCGATTTCTTCGACAAAGCCGAGGAGATGTTTAATGAAATGAAATGGCAGAAGAAGTTGAGAGGTAAGTAACATAAAAATGGAACTTTCTAAACGAACGTCGCTAAAAATCAGATTATGACTGACAGGTCAGCCCTTCCTATTCTGGGTCAGTAGTTACATGTCGCTGTGGAGCAATATACTCTTCAATTGTGTCGTTGTTATTAATCTAATTGTTGCCTTCTTTTATCCTTTTGACAATACTGTGCCGGGTAAGTAAATCGTTATAGCTTTCAGCTTTCTAACTGTATCTCAATCTGAAATTTTTTTTTACAGAGCTCAGTTCTCATATATCCTTACTCTTTTGGGCAA
>NW_016194278.1:0-3175 GCF_001687245.7 Rhagoletis zephyria | reverse complement strand
AAAAGCACTATTTCCGGCACAAACGTCAGTCGGTCTGTTTACATGTCATGACTGGGAAGAATTGCTCTCTTACTCGCTCAAAAGTGTTCACAGTGAGAGAAATTCTTGCGTACGGCAACGACTTCCTGTAATTTCATAGTTGAGGGATTCACAGCGATGTCGTAAGTGTCGTATTGTTGTATGTCGTAAACTTGAAAAGCTTAAATAAATGTTTAGAGAACTTGAAACCACAACCAACTATTTTTTAACACTGCGAAAATACATAATATGACTTGGATGGCACTTTGCAAACCCCTTTAACATGTTTTTTAGGCGTTTAAAGTTTACGACATACAACAATATGACACTTACGACACTGTTGTGAATACCCCAAGTAATTCTTACTATGCCCTAGTGTACTGGAACAAACTACTTATTCCATTCACTTATTTCTTCCCTTTTTGCGCCCACTTGTCTACAGATTTCCGTTAATTGTAAATAAATAATTTTTAGATAGCACAGCTCCTCCGCTGATACTTGCAATGCATGCACCGCTGCAGGAATGAATATGTAACAATTATTGATTTCGTTGTTTTGCGGCTTTTGCGATTTGTTTTATTTTTTTGCTGATGTTTTTAGCGCCTAAATGGAATAACATATACGAACGAATGAATGCATAATTAAGAAAAATTATACATAAGTGCCTTAAAACTTAGTTAAGCGTTTATACAGCAAGGTCGCACTGACGATCAACTACAATTGCGTTCCCGTACGCTTCTGCATCTGTTCTCATTTTACAATCACTTGAGAGAGTAACATTGTAGTTTGACAGTTCCACTGGTTTTTGTCCGAAGAATACTGGAACGAAGTAATTTAATTTAATTTAATTTTCCGTGTTTGTCATCTTCGCGCTGCGTATGGTTCCTTAAAACATCTGGGTTTATTGTGGAAGCTCAATCATGGCATTTTCTTTGCTTAAAATGATAGCTAAATATGATTATTTTTTAACTACTCCACTCGTCACTTCTTAAAATCTGCAACCGTTCCTGTTAAAAGAGTATAGTTCTGAACACATTGAAAACGACGAGCTACGGACCACAGCTTCCAATTTGTCATCTTCATTATCTAAATGCATTGTCGATGGCGACATGATTTATTTGAACGCGGCAGCGACATCATAAATTTGTATGAGTTTGACATAAAAGAAGAGGAAGAACGTTATCTGTCGCCAGAAAAATGGAAATAGATCTAATCTGGGCACAACCACAGCCGTCGCGTAGCCCGGTCGTCGCCAAAATAATTATCTACATAAGAGTACGTGTTAAAATAATTTGACAGCTGTGGTTTGTAGCTCGTCGTTTTCATTGTGTTCGGGCTATATGTATCTTCTTTCTAACAAATCTGACCTAAGTACCTGCCGATATCGGTAGAAAGGATGCTTGATTAATTGACTGTTTGAAAAGCGAAATTTTTTAAATTTTTTCTATCTCCTTTTTTCATTAAATTTTCTTTACTTTTTCAATGTCATTGTTTTAAAAAGGTTTTTTTGTTTAATTTCATTTTTAGAAACAGATATATTTTCCTTCTTTTTGTTTCAATTCAACTTTCTTATTTTTTATATTAAGTTTCTTTTCATTTTTAGATTTTAGTATTTAAAAAAAAATATTAAAAAAATTAAAGAAATTTTTTTTAATATTTAGGAATTTATTTGATTTGATTTTACTTTATTTTAATTTTATTTTCTTTTTAAAATAAGTACATTTTTTAGTTTCATTAAATTTTTTGGAAATTTTTATATTTTTTTATCTTTTAATCAATTTTTTTTATTTAATTTTCTGTTAATATTTATTTTCTATTATTTTAAAAATAAAAACATTTTTTAATTTCATAAAATTTTTAGGGAATATAAGCAGTTTATTTTGTTTAATTATTATTTTTATTTTTGTTTTTTTTTAATCTTTAGATTGTTATTTTGAAAAGATTTTTTTTTCAATTTCATTTAATTTTTAGGAGCTGTTTTATATATATTTTGCGTTTAAAATAATTTTATTTTTAAATTTCTGTGAATTTTTAGATTTTGTTTATAAAAGAAAATTTTTTTGCAACTTCATTTAATTTTTAAGAACATATACGTTTTTATTTTTTTATATACATACATATATGGCTTTCCGCTGTGTGACGGCCGCGGTGGTGTAGTGGTAAGCAGTGCGCGCTTCCACTCCACAATGCCTGGGTTCAAACCCTGGTCAAAGCAACATCGCAAAAATATAGAAAAAAGGTTTTTTCTTAACAGCGGTCGTCCCTCGGCAGGCAATGGCAAACCTCCGAGTGTATTTCTGCCATGAAAAACAGCTTCTCATAAAAATACAATCGCCGTTCGGAGTCGGCGTAAAACTGTAGGTCCCTCCGCTTTGTGTGACAACATCAAGGCGCACGCCACAAATCGGAGGAGAAGCTCGGCCAAACACTAACATATGTGTAAGCGCCAATCTATTATTATTATTATATGGCTTTCCTCTTTTCTGTTAACTTTTAGATGATAATTTAAAAATCAAAATAGTTTTTTTATTTAATTTAATTTTTAAGTACATACTTTTTTTTCTTTCATATATATATATTTTGTTTTTACTGTAATTTTCTGTTAGTTTTTAGATTTGTTATTGGTGATCTGTTTGTTGTTTTACAAAGAAAAATTATTTTATTTTAATATTTTTTAATTCAATGAATTTTTTTTTTAATTTAATTCCGTTTTTAAATAAATTAAATTTAAATTATTTTAAAAAGAAAAATATTTTTTATATATTTCTTTCAA
Organism: Rhagoletis zephyria; assembly: GCF_001687245.7. Classification (NCBI taxonomy): domain Eukaryota; kingdom Metazoa; phylum Arthropoda; class Insecta; order Diptera; family Tephritidae; genus Rhagoletis; species Rhagoletis zephyria. The sequence goes on along the minus strand of NW_016194278.1, from coordinate 384 downwards.
TATTTAGGAACATACTTTTTATTTTTTTAATTATTATCTTTTCTTTTTTAATCTAATTTTCATTTAAATTTTAGAAACTTATTTTATAATTTTTTTCTGTTTTGTAAGTTTTTATTGTTTTAAAGAGAAAAATATACATCTTTTAAGTTCATAATATTTGTATACAACTTATTGCTAATGGAATTGGAATGGAATTGTGGGTGCAGGCAGTATTGCCCATTGTACTTAAGGCCAAGAAACTTATTGCTAAAAGACAAAAAGAATAGCAAATGACCTCCTCTTTAGCAGATCCTCCATTTAGTCTCTCGAAAGAGAGAAAAGAGCTTTCAGTATAATTTCCCGAACTGGCAATTGTGTTACGAAAGATTTTGAATTATTCTTTCG
>NW_016194277.1:429-3176 GCF_001687245.7 Rhagoletis zephyria | reverse complement strand
ACAATCCCTGCGAGTTTTAACGCAAACTTAAATTCACTTTCCCCCGGCCTGGGTGATTTGAGATGGAATGAGCCATATATATATTTTTTTCCTTGAACAATTTAAGGAGATACGTATTTTTTTCTTTTTGCTCAGAAACGCGAATTTTTCAAATAAATNCGAATTTTTCGAATAATGAATTTTTTTCTTTTTGAGTACGAACGCTTCTTTTTTTCTCTCTTAATAGCAACTTTTGATGAAATCGTTTATAACTGCCGCAAAAAAGCAAGGATTTTAACGATTTTTTTTTAAATTGCAGATATTGATCTACTGAATCGATCTAGTGAACTAAACATCAGTAATTGTTTATTAATAATTAATTATTGTTTATAAACAAAACATTTTTTTTTTTCAAATTGCCACATCTTTTTTTTCTCTCAAACTTTTTTGTCTATTAGGGAATAGTATAAACTATTTTCAGTATGAGTAGCAATATCCTAAAATTGGTCATTTTCGAGTTATGATTTTTTTTCTGAAAATGCACTTATATGATGCTAGCAGATTTTCGTGCCAGTTGAGGGCACAAAAATTGTTGCCCATTATGACAAAATTTCCTTGCTGGAAATTTTTTGAGGTTGCCCGATCAGAGCCAAAAGTTTTTCCCAATCGGGCTCTAATTTTGGCCCAATTAGCGATTTGCCCAATCTACCGAAGATTTCCCCAACCAATGCTCACAATTTGCTCAAAGTGAACATGCATACGCAATTAAAACGTGTACAAAATATGTAGAAAAGAAATAAAGAGTACATTTAAATTTTTAAATTCCTCTAAAATCAGTTCCGCCACAACTTTAAATATTTAAAATAATTTTATGTTTTAACTATCTATGAGAAGTTTAAGTTCAGAAAAAAGCACTAAAAAGGCACTAGGCACTAAAGCATTTTTTGGCGTTTTTATTNCGGGGTTTTTCAGTGGATATATAATTCATGTGAATTATAATTTGAAAGTGTCTATTTAGCTAAGGAAAAAGCAAAGCAGTATACTTCCAGCAGATATTGACCTGGGTTTTCGCACGACTGTTCCTGTTTCATCTTTTCTTTTTAGGAAATTCTTACTACCATGTACATATGTATTATTTACACTAGTAGCTATTTATGTAAATAAGTATGTATGTATTTTTTATGCTTAATATATGCAAATAAAAGAAGAAAGTAAACACAACAACCATGGAGTAAATTTTTGTTTGTGTCAAACTGAAACTTTTTTCCAATAATAAACGATTAGCTGATTCAAGTCACAAAATTAATTGAAAACTTGTATCAACCAAAGCATTGTTTATAGTTGCTCAACAATGATTTATTCAACTAACAATATTGTCCAATCAAGGTAGTCGTTTTGTAATTATTAACAAATATACATTTGTCCCAACTAGAAGTCTCAAGTAAACTGCACACTTTCGGGAACTAGATATGTATTTCGCCATATCCAACTATACCTCTTGGTCACTATAACCAAATCTTGGTAATTATAACTAAATCTTTTTCTGGGTGTATACAACGCTTTTATGAGTGGACTAAAAAGTAGAAAATAATATTTCTCAGTCCCACAGAATTTGTTTTGATAACTTTTGATTTTGAAATTTTAGCAAAAGTCATTATAAACAATTAATGACATTGAAAATGAAAAGCGTGGGGCGCATGTAATACACTTGAATTGATATGAAAAGTAACATATGTATGTATCTAGGCATATGAATAACGACCGCTTAAAATCGATCTCAAATTTGTACTTTCGCTATAGAATGTTATGTAGTTTGACTATTGTCAATGAAATCGAATGCTTTGTACTGCATGCGCTCCACGTTTTTCGTGACTCTTGCTAAAATTTCAAAATCAAAAGTTATCAAAACAAATTCTGTGGGNTAATTGTTTATAATGACTTTTGCTAAAATTTCAAAATCAAAAGTTATCAAAACAAATTCTGTGGGACTGAGAAATATTATTTTCCGCTTTTTGGTCCATTTATAAAAGCGTTGCATGTGAAAAAGTTTATTTTTATTTTATTTATTTATGTATGTTACCGCATAACTTTGGACCACGTCAACCGATTTCGATAATTCTTTTTCTATCGGAAAGGTAGTGTCCCACAGGTGGTCCCATATTAATTTGGTTTACACCCGATCATTTCGTCATGAAAAAATTANATTTTTGATATGAGAATTGGAGTCGGTTGTGTTTTTTTGCTTAAAAATTATAAAAACTGTATGAATTGATCAAACTTTGATGGCGTTTTCACATAAATTGCAATTTTATAATAACTTTGTATATTATTAAACTAGCAGAGCACCCGACGTCGTTCGGGGTAAACAAATGAAAATATAAAACAGCAGTATAAATATTCAGTTCAACATAAATTAAAGAAGACAAACCATTTGCTTTCTGTTTAAATTAAGGCATCCTTATGAACCATACTTGTAGCTTTATCGTGCTTCAACTACTGAATATTCGTCATCATTTTCTGTACAACAAATCTTGTTTCATTACACTAGGCACTACCTTTCCGATGCAAAAAGAATTATCGAAATCGGTTGACGTGGTCCAAAGTTATGCGGTAACATACATAAATAAATAAAATAAAAATAAACTTTTTCACATGCAACGCTTTTATAAATGGACCAAAAAGCGGAAAATAATATTTCTCAGTCCCACAGAATTTGTTTTGATAACTTTTGATTTTGAAATTTTAGCAAAAGTCATTATAAACAATTA
>NW_016194277.1:0-227 GCF_001687245.7 Rhagoletis zephyria | reverse complement strand
TGAGATATCTCAATTTTTGCTCGAGTTATCGTGTACACGGACAGGAGACATTGTTTTTACCTTCCTTTTATTANTGGCTCATTCCATCTCAAATCACCCAGGCCGGGGGAAAGTGAATTTAAGTAAGAGATATCTCAATTTTTGCTCGAGTTATCGTGTACACGGACAGGAGACATTGTTTTTACCTTCCTTTTATTAGCTCCGGATGTAACTATGTAATATTGATG
>NW_016194276.1:0-3176 GCF_001687245.7 Rhagoletis zephyria | reverse complement strand
ATAAATCTAGATAAGCGCATACATACATATGTAGGTAAATCGCTGTTGAGTGTGCGTATAGCTGTATGTACATTAAGGTTGCCCAAAAATGCAAGTGAAAAAAGAAAAGTCCTTTTTCATTTTGAAATTAAAAAATACTTAGAGGTCGGTCATAGTTTTCTATGGAAAAACGAATTTTCATAGAAATGGTATGATATTCTTGAAAATAAATATTTTTAGGTCGTAAAACTGTTTTTCTCTTTAAGAGACTTCCAATAATAAATCCCAATTGTTTATTTTACCACTTCTTATTATATTAAAAAATTAGACAATACTAAAAAATAGTTAAATAAACAAAAATTGTTTTTTCCCCATATAAAGCGGCTGCCTTTACACTGGTCGATTTCTGTCGACTGGAAAATCGACTGAGAAATCGACTTGCCAATAAATACACATTTTACGGTTGAATTACCATTTACACGGGTCGATTTTGGTGAACTACAAAAATCTACTAGAAAATCGATCCTTGTAAAGGCAGCTTAAACTACATTGAAAATTTTGAGCGCTTTGAGCGACATCTAAATATTTTTGATTTAAAAAAAAAAAAGGATATATGTTTTCGGTATAGAACATCCCTAGGGGGTGAAAGCATTCAAATTTAGACTTTCCTTTTTTCGACCATGTACATACATACATACATTAGACCGTACCAAAAATAATGTTCGCCGTACAATTTTTAGTCGTAAAGTATCTTTCCAAGACAATTTCGAAAAAAAAATTATATTTTTTGCCGAACTTAGGAGTCGCCTTTTTGCATTTTTCCCCTTCAGCATTTACAGTCGGATCTTAAAGTGTTTCGAGGAGACAATTGTTTTTGTGCCAATGTTTATTCAACTCAAGTAGCACGTTCTAGTATATACCCACTAGATACTCATCACCCTGAAAAAACCACCTTAATGTCACTAAATTACTTTTTCAGAGGAAGTATTTCGATTATTTCAGTAATGCTGGGTAGAATTTTTTCTTTCGAATTCGCCTTCAAAAAATACTTTGGAATATGGTACAGCCTAATGTATGTACAAATGTACATTAGGGTGGTCCTTAAAAAAATCAAGTAAACGATTTTTTTTCGGTCTCACCCCCTCAATCGGTAATACCACGGTCCCGATATGAGTCGGTTAAAGCGTGTCGCAAAGGGGTCTCTATGGACTCAAAAAATTCGAAATATTTTTTATACGCAAAATCAATAACACTAAAGTCGAGGATATCACATATAAATTTTGTTCTCGATTGGAGTCGGTTAAGACGTCTTCATACCCTAATGTACATGCATATACATATGTAACTATGGCTTACCCACTTTAGTACCTTCATATGTCAGTGTTGTTTTCCCCAATATGACGATCACCTTCGTATTTACGCATGCACATATGTAAGTGTGTAAATACATATGCACACACAAATGTGCAGTCAGTTTATCATCTGTCTATCTACCTCTTTGTTTTTCGCTCATTTGTTATAAAATAAGTACATATGTATGTACATTTGCGTATAAATAAGTCTGAATTTTACAAAAAACTGGTTTTTGTTTGCATGTCAACTGAACTTAAGCTATACCTACATATAATAAAAACAAAACTTGTATGGTGCTCACTTTTTGTTTATATTTACTAGTTTCTTACTAATTTGTTGACGAAAGAGTACACTTTTTCGGCGCCTAAGAGCTATAAGAGCAGCTAATCGTTTCACTCAAACTGTTAATTACTAAAATTGTGCTCGAGAGCATTGAGACTTTCGTGTTCTCTTTGTTGTGCTCTTAATATTTAGCGTACCTCTTTATACCATAAGCTGGTAGAGAATTGACCGCCTTTGAAATAATTTCGATCGCGAAAGATCAAGTTTCCGTTTATCCGACATATGTAAATATTATGAAAATCTATTTTGAATCCTTGTGGTCTTTTTCTTCGTCTGCTCTTACTCTTTTTATGCTGAAATTATAATAAAGCTCCTATAGTGCATTCCAACTTTCTTCTTATAACCGACTTCCACATGAAAAATGCTGTGCATCTTCTGTAGAATAGAATACCTAGAAGATCGCTAGATTTTTTTCCGGTGCTTCTTTGTCCTCAAAACAAAAATGGCACTCCGTCGCCGCCCCGTACGGTGGATGTAAGAACGCAAATAACTGCCACCTTAGGTACCTTATTAGCTACCTGATGTAGGCTCACTTCAAAAGATATAAGTCCCTTCTTGCAAATGATACCGCTTCCCATGACTTACTGCCTTTTGAGTTTATGTACTCGGTAATTGCCAGTTTCAAAGAAGACCAACCAAGTCCGCAAAATTATTTCGGTCTCTAGAGGTGAGACGATGTGACTTCACTCGCCAGTTCGTCTGCGATCTGGTGTCCATCGATGTTCTATCGACCTAGTACCTATCACAGTCTTAGCGTGTTTCCATCTGCCAAGATTTGAGGATATTTTAAAAGCTCCTAGACGAGCGAGGCGGTGAACATCCTATTCGGATGTGCCCTGATCCTCTCTAAAGAGATAACTATAATCCCGCCTCTCAAATCCTTTTCAAAGCTGGGGTTTGCCAGCATCTCGGCCGCCTGAAAGACTGTAGGTCCTCTGGTCATTGGCGGGCCTATAAACTAGCGAACGAGTTCTATGATCCGTCCCTGACCCTTCTGTGTAGCAATGAGCATGTGTATTTGGAATCAAAGTTAGGCGCTCCATTTGTCAAGCCTCCCAGGTTGGAATTTTTATCTGGAAAACCTCATACCTAAACCTTCGGCGTAGAGGGTGCATAATATACCCGCAGTAAGGGACATTTGTCGTCATAAACGACTAAAATCCACTGGTACGAGAGACCCGAATGACATTGGTGCATCCCGGGAATTAGAATTGGGACGAGAAGAATATCCTCTGAAAGCAGGCCTAAATTTTAGGCTTCCAGTTTGGTTGAACTGTCAAACTATGTGATGGATGAACTTGCGGATTATACTCCTCTTGATCAGTGGTATCCTTTCAGACGCAGGAGCGTCCAAGCAGATGAGTTTGTGAATTTTGGCGAAAACGCTATACCTTCCAGCATATTCACGTTATTTAGCCCAATCCGACTATTTTCTGTTTATATACTAGCGTGCACCGAAAATCCGCTTTTTTAGAATTTTGATTGGTAATAGCAAAAATATG
>NW_016194275.1:0-3176 GCF_001687245.7 Rhagoletis zephyria | reverse complement strand
GGTATATGGGAAGTATTGGTTGATATCTTCTATATATGTTTATTTTATTCAAATATATGGGCATAAATGATTTTCCATACAAAATCACCTCGTCATCACTTTGCAAACACGTGCATGCATTGGAAGTGTGGGAAGGAGACAAAAAGTATGTATGTGTGTGTAAGTACATATTTCTGCTTTTGATTAACAAATGGAGCAATATTTATAACCTAATCACAGCGTATGTACATATGTTGATTGCAGTTAATGTGGATCTGTTTCTATTTTTTATACTAATATATATACACGAAAACTTTTTGAAGTGAAGCAACACTTAGAAAAAGACCAATCGAAGAATAAAAGTAAAGGTGAGTACGTACATTGATAAAGAAAAGGATAAAGGCAAAGGTAAAAATAAAAAAAAAAAACAAAGTTCCGCAAAGATAAAGCCAAAAATTAAGAACAAAGGAAATTTAAACACTTTACTTTTATATATAAGGGCAAAGGTGAAGGGGAATATGTATATAAAAAATATGATAAACATAAAAATAAAAACAAAGATAAATACATATAAAGAAAAAGATGAGGATGAGGATACCGATAAAAGTATAAATGAAGATAGAGGAAGGAAGATTAAAATAAAGGTAGTTGTAGAGAAAAGGATATAGATAGAGGCACAGAGACTCAATCTGGGAACTATTTCGGGATTTTAGCGATTTTCGGGATTCTCGGGACTTATAGATATAATAACCGATATTTTGTGGGTTTTGTGATCGATATTTTTATCGATTTTGTTATCGAAATTGATATCGATACTGTTATTGATTTTGCTATCGATATTTTCGGAACTTATCGATATAATGGTCGATATTTTTATCGATTTTGTTATCGATATTTTGATCGATTTTGTTATGGATTTTGTTATCCACGTTGTTATCGATTTTATTATCGATTATTTAACGATATTTTTATCGATTTTGTTATCGATTTTGCTATCGATTTTGTTGTCGATATTTTTATCGATTTTGTCATCAATACTTTTATCGGTTTTGTTACCGATATTTTTAATCGATTTTGCTATCGATATTGTTATCGCTTTTGTTATCGATATATTTATCAGTTTTACTATCGATATTTTCNATCGATATTTTTATTAATTTTGTTATCAATATTTTTATCGATTTTGTTATCGAGTTTGCTATCGATTTTGTTATCGATATTATTATCGATTTTGATATCGATATTGATATCGATTTTTTATCGATATTACTATCGCTTTTGTTATCGATATTTTTTTCTTAGTGTGTGCTTTCGTTTTTGACTTGGATATGCTCTTAACCATACGACGTATTCTACGTTTAAATTTAGCGGCTGTATCTCCGATACAGCCTGCAGACCAAGACGAAGGCGCTGGACTGTTCCTTTTTTTTAAGTCGGTTTTTTTTGCCAAAAATTACTTGTTTTGTATATCTTTTTCAAATCTTCCTTCAAATACAATTTCGGGTTGGAATCTTGTTCTTTACACAAAACTGAAGATAATGCGTTTTCTAAGATAAGTGTGCCTCCATTTTCGACCAAAAACACGTTTTTGTCGAAAAATTTTATAGCTCGTGATATTTGCTCATATACCTAAACACTTTTGTACCTAGTATTTAGTAAAAACAATTTTGTCCATTACTGGTTTCAAAGTTCATTTGGCCGGTGGTCGAGCGTAGGCGATCAAAGGAAAATCTTAAAATGGCTAAGCGTAACTCTTAGTTCTGACAGGACCCATATAGCGCCAATTGTTTGGATGATTACTGTATGTTCAACCTGCAAAACTCTTAAATGATATTGTGATTTTAAATGATGCAGATACATATAAAATTACGATTAAAATATACAAAGAAAATTTTTTAGTATGTATCTAAATTTTATTCCCACTTATTGCCATCGTTTACACATAACATAAAAACTTCATATGTACTCGTATTTAATTGCACACACTGTAACCACGAGCATGGCGGTAACAATAGAATGTTATTGTTTTTGTAATTGTATGGTGAGTGAAAACTTTGCATACGTTTAATTGAAATTGAAGTTTGTAAACAAGACAGCGAGAAAGGACACACGCATAGTATGTCGGCATATCTGCATAAGAAAAGCACAGGCCACCCCAAAAGTAGGCAACAGCAAAGGAGTTCAGAAGGAAATCACACGTGGCACCGTAAATGAGCATGTATGCGTTCAAATGGGATTTTAATGTCCCAAAAGGGAATACTCAAGTGTCTCAAAAGTAGCTGACGAAACGTGTTGACGAGCCAGTTGGCGGGTAGGAGTGGAGGAACATGTGAAGGATGTGGACGGGAGTGTGCGATTGAGTCGGTGAACTGGTAAGCTTGTGAGCTGATAGACGCATTGAAAATGCGAAACGTAAACGGTGATTTGTTTTTATTGATTAAAATGGACATATAATTACGGTGACCATATTTATGAAAGCCGAATACGGGACAAAATATAATTTTTGAAAATTTTTCCACACTGTTTTCTCTGAAACAGTATCCTTATAGTAACATTACAAATTTCTAGGATGAATTTCTCGAGATGTTTACCCCGTAAATTTGTTACGAAAAATTCGTTAATTTTAGTATAATAAAGTGCAATTTTAAGTCGGTAAGCCTTACCACTAAATTTTAGCAATTTTTTTTTTTTGTTGACGGTGTTACGCATTTTTTTCATACAAAATATGTTAGACCATTTTTTTTTTAAAGAGAAGTAAATGAGCAACAATTTTCACTCGCACTTTATTATACTCAATTTTAATGAGTTACAAAACTGCAAACCAAATTTTTTCTACAGATTTTAATTAAAAAGTTTGAAATTTCGTCGAAACATTGCAGAATTAATTTTTATAGTCTTCGCACAAAAATGGAAATTTGGTATTATATCGTGTTTGTTAGGAAAAGAGCTTTACTTTCATAAAATAAATAATAAACTAAGGAAAAATAGCCAAAACTTACTAAAATATCGAGGCCTAATTTCATGTTGTGGCCACTGTATGTATTCCTCGATTCGAATCACAGGCATTCAGATTAGAAAATAATAACTTATTATAAAGAAAATTACGATCATATACCAACATCACTTAAAACTCGTTCATAGGCATGGTATTTTAATGAGCTGTTAAGGCGTCGAAACACCGAATACGGGACAAATAC
>NW_016194274.1:0-3176 GCF_001687245.7 Rhagoletis zephyria | reverse complement strand
TTTGCGCGCCGCATGTCCTTATCTCCCAAAGTTTTGACTCCTGGCAGGATTAAAATTTTGAAACTAATTAATAAAATTTAATTGAAATCTGTGGAAAATTAACAATATAATACTTTCTTCGCAAAATCTATAAAGGACCTTTTTATTAAAAAAAAAACACTGGGTAACAGTTATTCGTCGCCACGCTGTACAGCTCGGTATAGGTTGACTGAGCTTTACTCGGAGCGCATGTACTTTTTAAAGTTTTCTCGGATTTGGTAATAAATAACGGTCATTTGGATAGCTTTAATTTATAAAATTTGTTTATGTAATATTAGTAATGGAAGTTATTATATAACATTACGACAAAAACTAGGTTGCAATCCTAATTATAAATACGTCAGGATGGAGAGTACATATCGAGGGCTTATATTCAATACCCTCTATCTGCAATTTTCACAAAAAACACTTTGTGATGTTAGAACCCATCTTGGACCTACCTGTGATCACTGATGTTCATTCTGACTTTGCAATTTAAAGGTAAATTCTTCTGTCAAGCGTTATACAAGGTCAGCATTAACATCACCGATGACAGTTTAGTCTTATATGGATTTTTATATCAGAATTTCATTTTTGTGAAAAATGTAGATGGGGGGTATTAAATATTGTATATGTGCGTATACATATGTATTTATATGTATATGCTCGATGAAATTACTAAAATAACCGTTTGCGTTACAAAGAAACCTGGCAACCAACCCTCTTGGAAAATATTTCTGGATTTAAATTCTCAAAAATACCTTTCATTTGATATCCATATTAAATTGTTTTAGTTGAAAAATAGATGGAACCCCAAAAATGTTTCTGAATTGGGGTTTTTTTTAAATACTTTTCATTTGATACCCAAGATAATATTTTATTTGTAACAAATTGAAAATGCAAAATGAAAACCGTTATCCGAATACAAAATCTCATCAAAACCGTTGCAGCCGTTTTCAAGAAACCTATGGATATACATACACATATGTACAAGAATCGCTCGTTTAAAGTAATAAGAATAAGGGGCTAAAGTTACCACAAAACGGCCCCAAAAGAAATTTTGGATCCGCCGCTGACAGTCTGTCTTATAACCAGAAACGTCTCGGTAAAAAATATATTATACCGTACTTACGGCGCCCCATAAAAACTGAAATCTCATATCGCTTATCTCTGAAACTGCTAATGCTAACGTCCTGAAATTCGACACAGCCACATATGCTATTAATACCGTACTTACGGCGAAAATTCCTAGAATTTGGAACTGTAATTCTCATATCGCTCATCTCTGTAACCGCTAATGTTAATGTCCTGAAATTTGACACAGGCACATATGCTACCAATACTGTACTTACGGCGAAAAGTGGTAGATTTTGGAAAGGGGGCGTGGCACCTCCCATACAAACTGACATTCTCATATTGTTTTTCTCTGGAACCGCTTATGCTAACGCCTTGAAATTTTACACAGCTATTTACGCTATCAATAACGTGCTTAAGGCGAAAAGCAGTAGATATTGAAAAAGGGGGCGAGACACCTCCCATACATGCTGAACTTCGCATTTTGCTTATCTGTGTAACCGCTTATGCTAACCTTCTGAAATTTTACACAGCTGGATATGTTATCATTACCGAACTTATGGCGAAAAGTGGTGTGTATTTGAAAGGGGGATGAGGCGCCTCGCATACAGAATGCAATTTCCATACCGCTTATATCTGGAACCACTTATGATAGATAAGGTAATGGAATTTGATACACCTACATCTATATACATTTAAAATGACAAGAATCATCCAATTGGGAACCATTTCCTACCAGATTTCTAAATCGCATTGAATGATTGTTATTTTGTGTAATGATTTTTGAAAGGATCAGTGTGTTTGTCTTCCGTTAGGTGGCGCAGGGATTGAGAGTAGAGATGGGCATGGGACTAAATATTAAGTCCCCATCCCGCCCATCCCGAAATTCAATTTTTAACTTCCGAAACCGCTCATCCCGACCGCAGGCCCGGGGCCACGAAATCTATCTCTAAAAAAATTCACATGTCTTTCAAATTAATTTTGAATAAAAAAAAAAATTATGAAAGAACTGGCAACCTCCAATTATTTTGTTTTGCTTTGTTGTTCGTTTTCGTCTCAATAAAATATAAAAAGTGCATATTTTATACAAATTTTTTAAGGAAGATTTTCTGAATTTGCGGAAGTTGCGGATTTATCGGGAGTATCGAGAAAGGATTTTGATCCCGTTCCATCCGTTAAATTTTTACAAACCTTCCCGATACCGCCCATCTTGAATCAGGTTCCTGATATTCCGTGCCCATGTCTAATTGAGAGCTATCTTTAAAATGTATGGTCAGATTTTCTTCATCTTTAGAACACACAGTAGCAACATAAAATTTGGTGCAATTCGGTAGCCCAAAAAACTCGTGTAAAACCGCCGCTAGAGAAGGAAATGTTATATTTTGTTTCGCACCTTCGAGGTACTTCACCTCCACCGATTCTGATGAAAAGAATGAGGAGTTTATGCAGATGTTGGCAATTTAGTTTTAACGTCCCAAGGGGCTCTCAGACCAATATAATAAAAAAATGTATTTACAGTCTGGATTGGTATTTGTTTAGCATAATAGTTAGCGAGGAACCTTTAGGCATCTTATCTATACATACAAATACATACATATGCAAATTTTTTGTATATGAAAATTGAGGTTCCTTTCTCGGTATAATTTCGAAAGCTACTAAGAAATTTGGTTTTAAGTTTTCCTATAAATTCGCTATAAATTTTGGTGGTGGACTTCAAAACCGTCATTAGCATTAAGGAGTCAATATTGGTGATAAGCAAAATTTAAAAGTGTATGAAAAAATTTCGAAATTCGACAACTGGGCGATACTAGTTATTTAAAATTGATTCGAAAGACATGTGAATTCTACAATTCTGAGAAACATCTAGATGGGCGGACTCGGGACTTAAAATTTAATTTCGGGATGGGTGGGATCGGGATTAAATATTTTGTCCCGTGCCCATCTCTGCTTCATGCGAAAATCCCCACTTAAAATCATCGGAATTGTGTCGTAATCATTTTTAAGAATCCGCGGTCCTTCTGGTCTGTACTTTATTATATTACACTGTGAGACAAATGGTAAGGGTCAGTGATCGGGAAGGGTTC
>NW_016194273.1:0-3176 GCF_001687245.7 Rhagoletis zephyria | reverse complement strand
TTGTACAATTAAATGTTTGCATGCATACCACACCCATATTTTAAATTGAAGCACACAAAAATACATACCTATATACAAACATATACTGCACATACATGCCTAATGAACAAATACATACATATTGCATTTGTCATGAAGACTTTCGCTCAACGCAATTCTTTGGAGAAATTTCATACAGACACCTTGGGGAGCACTGGAAATTGACAATCAACTGATAGAAGAGACGTAATTGTGAAAATACCTAAATGTAAGTGTTTAAAAGTGCAGAGAGAGAGTATGAAACCGTAGCAACATTGTATGCTAGAGTGTATGCATGTAAAATGTAAAGTAGCTTGTGCTAAGTGTCTTTAGGGATCGAAATGATGTGACTTTTGCATTTAAGTGCATACATACAAAATTAAGTCCGTTGTAGGGAGACTAATGTTGCGAGGTGTCAGTAGTAGGGAAGGCAAAAAATAGAACAAATAAATCGTAAATTGAACAAAAATAATCGATTAATTTGATTAAATTATTAATCGTTGCCTTCCCTAGTGAAAATAAATCAAACATAAATTAATAAAATAAACACCTTTTTAATATGCCACGTCTCTATAAATGGACTAAAAAGTATAAATTAATATTTCGCGGTCGTATAGAATTTGTTTTAATAACTTTTGATTTTAAATTTTAGCAAAAGTAATTTAGTAACAATTTATGAGATTGAAAATGAAAAACGTGGGCAAAACATCAAAGCCGATGGCTAAATAAATAAGTTTTGAATGGTCAAACGAAAAAGTTCAATAATTTTTTTATGAAATAGGATCAGGAGATAATGTTGCTCATACGCCATATCGTACAAGGCACTACTAGTACATACACGCACATGGCGTATGAGCAAAGGTGGGCACTACCACAAACAAGCGTGAGCTAAAAGTGAGAATGTGTTAGTGTGCCTAATTCATTTTGCATGCTGTCGTGTTCTCATCACTGCGATCTCGCTTGTATACGTACACGCGACGCTTACGCTCTTTTAGCACCTGCTAACTCTCTGCCTATGCCTGCGTATGAGTAACATTTTCTATGTTAAAGTTTGCATTTTTTATCATTCGGAATGAAAATATCATGGGAAAATGGCCTGGTCTAGAAAAACGGCATACAGATTCGGAATCTACCACCCAAAATTAGGTTTACGTATAGCGGCGTTTACAATTTTGTTGCTGCAAAAGTTGCTCCTTTTAACTTTTTTTACTAGACACATTAAGAAGTTCAGACTTTTCGGAAATTTGCATAACTTGCCAAAATTTGTTAGAAATTATTACTGTATTAACGGGTTTTATTACTAAGTAGAATTTTTTTTCAAACTTTTTTAATAAAACTACAAATAAAAAATTTAAACTTTTGGATCCCTCGGCTGTTAGAAAAAAAAATAAATGCACCTGGACCACACTGGAGAAGTGAAACTAACGTTATCTAACTTTACTTATAACCAGTATAGGTACATATGCATTTAGTTGGTTCAAAATTGTGAATAAAACTACAGGCTAATTAATATAATGTTTTAAGCTTAAAGTTGTATTTTATATTTCTTCTGGCTTTATCCCTACCTCTGCCCTTGTAATTCTAAAAATATTTATGATATTTTGTTTTCTTTTACCTTTATATTCTCTTGTCCTTCTGAAGTAAAGTACTCCAATTTACCTTGGCCTTCATCTTTGTTTTTATCTATTATATCTTTGCTTTCATACTTTTCTTGATCTACATATTCACCTCGATCAGAGGTTCCCAAACTTTTCTTCTCGCAGACCACTTTCAAAATTGTACTGGTTTTGGTGGACACCCTGCCAAAAAATGTGAAGACTAGATCGAAAGATGAAATACGCAACTTTTTGCAAGTAACAGTCGCCGACCTTCTTAAAAGTTCGTAAATTCAACAAAATACGCTCTCGCTCTGAGGAGTTATATTTTTTAAGAGAGCTCCGATTTCAAAAACTCAGCGAGCTCCGAGTTTTAAAGTGTTGCGAATTATATTTATCACTCACATTTTTAAACATAAAAATCAAAACCGCAAAACTTTTTTCGCCAAACTTTTAATTCAGAAACTGACATTAGAGAAAAGGGAGAATCCAGCTAAGAATAACAACCAAGCAAACGGCGCATCAAATTTGGAGCATAAATAAAATGATTACTCAATGATAAACTGTGCCTTTTATTTTTTAACTCACAAAAGAGGGAATTTTTGCGATTTCTGACCTAAAATATACTACACGGTTAAAAATTTCGGTTTTAATTTTCAACTTTTTGGACTACATATGTGACCAAACTAAATTCAGTTTCAAATACAAACCTTCCAAGTTTAAAAAAAAGAGAGCACATATGTTGGGTTTAGAATTTAAACAATTCGGTTTAAATTTTAAACCCAAACACTTTCATAATTAAGNCAGCCTTGTTAGCAACCAATTGTATGAAGCATCTTTGCACACTCAGCTACAGCCACGCATGTAAATGTGCTTTCATATGTTGAGTTTGAATCAACACCACATTTCGCTGTGCAAACATATTCTATTTCGGTTTAGATTTTAAACCAAATTTTCTATATATGAAACCTAGAAACTAGAATTAAAACATTTTGGTTTGATTTTTAAACCACGAACTTTTTGGGCTAAAATTTAAACCATAATATATTAAAAATTGCGTAAAACTATTGACTGGTTTACAAAGTAGACTATCAAAGTTTAAAAAAGGCAGTAGTCACAGCGCGGTTTAAAAATTAGACCCAAATTTTTGAACGTGTACCCAAAAAATTAAGTGGGGTTTTAAAAAAAGTTAAATTTGAAGTCTCAAACAACCATTTTTTACCGAAACACAGCCTGTAAGAAATCACCGAAAAATTTTAATTTTTTTCCTTCCTTAATATTTTGAGTAGTGTTTTATCTGCCTACATTGGTATGTAAGGTCACGCCAACATTTTTAGTCCTTACTACAGAAGCGACGTACATTTTTGAGGAACCCCACTTACAACTCGTGCATCCCCATATTTTTTTCTTACGAAGACCCCCGTCGAGTTTGTCGTGGACCCCTGGGGCTTCACCTGGACCACTTTCGGAACCACTGACCTAAAGTATGTGAGGTGCGATGACGGGATAATATGTTCTTTGATAAAACGTCAGAGAATACGATGCAATGGGATCTGATTTCAT
>NW_016194272.1:0-3177 GCF_001687245.7 Rhagoletis zephyria | reverse complement strand
ACACGTAAATGTACATACATACATACATACATGTACATAAGTTCCCTTGTGGCGAGCTGATTGAGCTAAGTGACATTTTGATCAGATTTGTTTATTTAATGTTTATTATTATTTTTTTTTATAAAAATCTATCGCATTATATAACCACATTTAAAACTTTGTACAAAAATTATAAAATATCAACAAACTATACCAATTAGACCGAAAAATTGTACATAAACTTTTTATACAGAATTTTTATCAAAATTGTAGGTATGAAGATTTATGTATAGGTATATACATATCTAAAATTTTGGTGGGATAAAGTGCAAATTTCAAGACGCTAGAAATTTGCGTTGATTTTTTAGCACAATGCGATTTCCCTATTTTTTTATTTTAAAATCAAAAAATATTTAGAGGTCGCTCAAAGCGCTCAAAGTTTCCTATGTAGAATGGGGAAAAAACACTCTTCGTATAAATGGTATAGAATTCTTGAAAGTCAAAATTTTTCGATCGGAAAACTTCTTTGTTTCTATTCAAGAGATTCTCAATAATAATACCCAATTATTTATTTCACCACTTTTTCCAAAGTAACTATATTTATAGGTCCGGTAAACCCCCAGAAAATGCCAAAAAATGCAATGGGGGATAAATAAAAAATCTTTAGTATAAAAAAAATTATGTATAGTGGAAAGATTTGCCGTCATCCCTTGTCAAATTTGGTGAAACCGGTTTGTCTCCAAACCAAATTTGACAAGGGTTGACGGAAAATCGTTCCACAATACATCATACTCATATCCTGTCGGAAAAACAAACAACCAAAACAAAAAAAAAAAATTGTTAAATAACAAATTGGGTATTGTTGTTGTAAGTCTCCTGAAGAGAACCAGAGTTTATTTTTCGATATAGAACAATCCTAGGGGTGAGAGCATTAAAATTCCGACTTTACTTATTTTGGACCACCCTAATACACATATATGTATGTCCCGCCCTGGTCCAGCTTGATTACAATGATAAACGCTTGCAAGAAATGCAAAAAGCCGCAAAACTCGCAAGTGAGTAAATTTCATTCAAGCTTTAAACGGATTTTACAAATCAAGCGCATCACGCGCAGAGAATCGAAAATAGAGATATGTACGCGTTTCGAGCAGCACAAGTCAACCGGCAACTAAGTAGGTAGCACTACGGTTATCAACAGACGGACAACGCTCAGCAGCCGGTGCAAATGTGTCTGAGGTGAAAGTATTTAAGTGAAAAATTTCGATGCGTTGAAATGCGAAATGTGAATGCGGCAGCCAAGGTGGCCATCTTATAGTGGCGAAGCCAAGAGCAATTGCTGCTTGTTGTAGCAGTTGCATTCGTTAATATATTTGTACATATATGTACATACACATAAACATACATATGCAGTCATATACATATGTATGTATGTATGTATACTGATGTACCTGTAAAAGTTCAGCTACTCCTAGCTGGACAATTATGCAGCCATGAAGCATTGATCGTAATGCTGCGGCTGTCAGGTTGTTACACGACGACATTTAGAACGTACAAATCACACACAGCTAATGAAGTAGTGGTGGCCATTTTCAAAGTTAACTGTTACTGACAAAAAAACGCGGCAATCACCAAAGCGATGGTAACGAATTTAAGCAGCTTTTTCCTTGGCCGACAAACCAACAGCTGTTGCTACAAGTACTATATACGTATTAGTGAAATATCAGTAGTAAAGAGTAGCAGACAGAAAACGATCATACATACCATGATAAAAACATAGCAAGGTAGAACCGTTCTCTCAATTTGTCGGCCATGATTTTTTTGAAGTTTGCCAACATTTTAAAATCATATAAAAGTGAAAATAAAAAATTGAAATTGTTCGAAATTGTTGTTGCTTGAGATTGAAAATGAAAATGTGTGTGTGAGTTTGTGAGTAAATTTAAAAATTAAATTGTTTGGAAACGTCAAGAATTTTAAAAGTGACTCTCAGCGGTTCTACCTTACTATATTTTTATCATGATACATACTATATTATTTTCATTTTACTTTCAAACGAATGTCAAATATGTTTTCATTGACTTTAAAAATTTTGTTTTTTAACAGAATATGCTCAAAATAAACATGTTTTTTTGAATAATAAGAATGTGACATAAACATATACTGCTTTATCCTGAGTTTCACCCGTAGAAAATTTCGCCCGAAAGTTTCTATTTCGCCTATAGTAAATACATGGAAATCATAAGTGAAAAGGGAACCGGTTTGTGGAAAATGAAACTCATGATAAGGCTGATAATAATTATCTTCATATTTTGTTTGAATTGCACTGTGCAACAGTGAAAATGAAATTTTCAAGTGATTTAAAAAATGTCCTAGCACTGCCCGAAAAACTCTCTAAATTACTAGACCTGTTTAAAATTTGTCTAATACCCTAAAATTCTCAAGTTATGCATATAAAAATATGTATTTTTATATGACCCAGCGGATCGAACAATTTTTTACCCCAGATTTTTTTTGGTGATTTTATGTTTAATATTTTTTTAGAGAGCAGAATATCTTAACTTGTTTACCAAATTAATTAACTCGGACATTGAAAATACAAGGGCATTTACTGAAAAAATTAGAAACTTTCGATAATATTTTATGGCGTTTTATTTTCTTGCAAAAAATTGTACCTTCTTATATGGCAACATTATCAGAGTGCAACATTTTAAAGAAAGACTACGCAATATGCGTATGTGGAGATGCTGAGAAAAGAAAACGCTATTAGTTTTCCCTCACTTTTTTCCCACAACACTTTTAGAAAGACATTTTCAAATCTTGCATCACTGACGAAATTTTTCTTATTTTTTCGTATGTTAGTGCGGGAGCAATTGAATTTTTTAGTTGGAAATAATAATTAATATTATTTTTAGTCGAATTCTGTCATAATTGTCTTGTTAAACAGAATGGTAAAAAAATTATTTATTTTCTGGCTAGCTGGCGCTGAAGACCGGACAACGCCCCTGATGTACATATTTCAAACAAAAATAATTAAATTCTAAAAAAATTTTGAAACCAAATGACGTAACAATTTAAAAAGAAACCTAAGTATCAAAACATTAATATTATATACGAGTTCTGCTTCATGCTTAAATATCAAGGTCCACTAAAAATTTTGACAATTTCTTCAGTAAGTTTACCAAGACTGCAGCTGCATTACAG
>NW_016194271.1:3036-3177 GCF_001687245.7 Rhagoletis zephyria | reverse complement strand
GGGATGATGAGAGTGGCCATAGACAAGTTGAGGACCTCCGTTAGGTACGGTACTCCCGCAGGACCCAAATTTTTCTGCATCAGCATGCATATTCCGTCGGGACCCATGGCTTTGGAGGCTTTCGCCTTCCCGATGGCCACC
>NW_016194271.1:0-2735 GCF_001687245.7 Rhagoletis zephyria | reverse complement strand
AGCCCTGCGGAACTTACGTTCACCGAGATGGACGTCGGTTGGTGTGGGAAGCGCTGTGAAGGTGTTTTAGGTAAACTCCACTTAACCTTTCCAATAAGCTTTAGAAAAGTTGATATAGGTCCAGTGTTTGGCGGAGGCAAAATGGTTGGTTTATCTATCGAGATGACTATGGGTAAGTGGTCTGATGCTAAAGTCAGCATAGGTCGCCATATTATGCTCTTTATCAGACCAGCGCTGACTATGGTGAAGTCTGGCGAGCTACTGCAGTTCCCCATAATCCTGGTGGGTGCGTCGTCGTTCATTGTGCAGAATGTCGAATCGTCTATCTGCTCAGCCAAGTCTGTTCCCCTACGATCGTTTGAGAGGCTTGAGTGCCAAAGATCGTGGTGCGCATTAAAGTCACCTACTACCATACGCATAGGAGCGCACCTATATCAGGGTGATATCCTGCCGGGCAGCAGGTGACAGGGTGTATGTATATGTTAAATATTTCGAGCTCAACATCGCCTGACCGGATAGCAATGCCCTGACATTCTAGGGTGGTATCCCTGCGGTCGATGTCTGCTTCGATAAGACGATACTGCACGGTGTGGTGCGTGATGAACGCTAAGCCACCACCATTATCTCGCTCGCGATCTCGACGGTGCACGTTGTACCCGGCGCTTCCGTGGAAGTTAGCAGGGCACCTTCTGACAACCAATTAAGGAAACCAGCTAAACCCAAACTAATTATTTGACAATTTGCCATAAATTATCCTTCTGAAACCATTAATTGGACTTCAGATTACTCATTTGTACTTCAGAAACCGTAAAATATACTTCAGATTAATCAATTGTACTTCAGAAACCCGAAAATTGTACTTCAGATTAATCAATTGTACTACAGAAACCATAAAATGTACTTCGGATTAGTCGAATGTACTTAAGAACCCGTTAATTGGATTTCAGATTAGACAATTGTACTTCAGAAACCATAAAATGTACTTCAAATTCGTAAATTGTACTTCAGACACCGTAAAATGTACATCAGAAAGTGTGATATGTACTTCAGAAACCACTTTTGTAAATGTACTTTAGGTGTAAATGTAGCGCTCCAGAATCCATTGTAAAGAAACGTTTTTGCAGTCCCGACGCTTCTTCTATAACGCTGGGGTATACTCGCCGTGTCCAGGGTCCGTTACAATAAATTTATAGATTCGGAGCTCCGGTAAATCGTACTTTATTAGATTATTCTCTTACTTACTGTCAAACATATAAAAATTGGAAATATCGGTAGCGTCACTTGCAGTGGTGGGTAACGGTTTCCGTGTCCCGTTGCCGGTCTGTTATGTCGTGGTGGCGTGCCTTTGCTGTTGCTCTGCCGCAGCCTGGGCGGACGTGTCGCTAGCGGTGGTGGGCGGCATTCTGTCGACGCTAGTGGCGGCACTCTACTGGAACTGGTGGGTCGTTCTTCGCTAACGCCGGTGAGCGGCGCTCTGGTGCCGTTGGTGCGTAGTGTTGACTTGGACCGCCTACATTTGCCATCAGTCTAGCTAACGCGCTTTGAACTTTTGCCGCTTTTGTATTTACCATTTCAATGTGAACTTTGTAAGATAACCTTGCATCAATCATTACACCTAGATACCTCACTGCTGGTAATATATCAAAGATTATTTTAACTCCTTTTGGAATGGGTAGACGCAATACGCCATCGTAGGCTATGATCCACAAAAGTGGTCCGAGGACGGAACCTTGGGGAACTCCTCTGCTTACTTGCCTCTTTCCGTGTTGTAGGACAAAACTCTATTAGATAGATAACTGTTAATTATATTAATTAAATACTGTGGTGTACGAATAATTTTTAATGCATTTATAATGTGCGACCAGCTCAACGAGTTAAAAGCATTTTTTACATCTAGGGCGACTACAGCACAGTATTCTTTGGACCCATTTTTTTAACGCTTACCCTTAATAGCTTCTTCAGCGATGTCGGTAACGCCGCGTGTAGCATCGACAGTTGCCCTACCCTTTCGAAACCCGAATTGAGTGTCTGACAGACATTCTTTGGTATCGATATGTTGCCACAAGCGATTGCAAACGAAGCGTTCGAGTAATTTACCTAAGGAATCAATCATACATAGGGGTCTATAAGAACTAGGTTCACCTTGTGGTTTATTGGGATTTGGAAGTAAGACTAATCTTTGCTTCTTCCATTTATTCGGGAATACTCAGCTACGAAGACAGGAGTCGAACACTTTTAAAAACGCTGACGGATAGTCGTCAACTGCAGTTTTAATAGCAATGTTAGGAATACCGTCAGGACCTGGAGATTTATTATTCTTTAGGTGTTTGGCCGAGCATTTGATTTCATCAGGCTCAAGTGGCGGATAGTAAACATTGTATGTGTTTCAGTTGGTACAGGCCCTGAGCTAGTTTCCGCTTTCGGGAACAGTGTTTCTACAATTTTTTTTTATGTAGTATCGGGCAAGTAGGTGTCTGCATTTGGCCACTATTGAATTTTTTCATGACGACTTTGTAGGCACCGCCCCACGGGTAATCATCAATTTCGTTATACAAGTCTTTAAAACACGCTTTCTTGCTATTTTNAATTTTTTTTTATGTAGTATCGGGCAAGTAGGTGTCTGCATTTGGCCACTATTGAATTTTTTCATGACGACTTTGTAGGCACCGCCCCACGGGTAATCATCAATTTCGTTATACAAGTCTTTAAAACACGCTTTCTTGCTATTTTTAATT
>NW_016194270.1:0-3177 GCF_001687245.7 Rhagoletis zephyria | reverse complement strand
ACTTTGACACTGAAAAAGCAACAGTCCTTTCAGCTTTCACAGAGAAAGTGCAACGTCTTCATTTCCCCCTTAGTGAATCATTAACTTTTTTTTGTGCAGAAAACAACAAGTGCAGCTGGCAACATTGCCTGGCTGGCCACTTTGACTGACCTCAACACTCACTTTTGTTGTTCACTGGAAACTTTCATCAAATTGGCCATAAAAGCTTGACAGCGACTGTTCACTAGACAAACGTGTCATCAATTTTTTAACTGCACAGCAATACCCTCAAATATTAAAAAGACGCTTCTAACTCTTTATGCCACCCACAATGACCTTCATTTTGTTTATCACTATACATCATTTTTTATTTATCAGCAGTGTGTCAAACATAAAAGAACTAATGACAAATTATATACAAGAAAAACGGAGAAAACAGTGTGCACATAAATTAACGACTTGAAGTAATAATAAATAAAGTGAAAGAGAGCAGGGAGAGAGAGAGAGTCTGCATTGGCTAACTAGTTTGTTTGAGTATGTCGTATACGCTGAGTTTGAAGAGCGCAAATGAAAGAGAGAGAAAACGTTGACACGAAAGTCGGCGCAGAAGCTAGTGCAACTCTTGTCAGAAGCCAGACAAGAAGAGTGCTGAGTGGAATGAAAAGATCACCATATGGAAGTGAATGGCAGTTTGAAGTNAAGAGTCTGCATTGGCTAACTAGTTTGTTTGAGTATGTCTGAGTTTGAAGAGCGCAAATGAAAGAGAGAAAACGTTGACACGAAAGTCGGCGTTGGTGCAACTCTTGTCAGACAAGAAGAGTGCTGAGTGGAATGAAAAGATCACCATATGGAAGTGAATGGCAGTTTGAAGTGCGTGTGTTGTGCTGCAGTGTACACTCTGGGTGCTATATTTGGTTTGCAGTAGCCGCAAACTTTGACTGTGGCTGCTGCTGTTGAAAGCACTGCTGCTGCAGGTAGTTGGTCATCTTTCGGTAGAGGTGTGCACTTGATTTCAGCAGATAGTGATTGTCTGCAGAGAGGAAAACAAAAGAGAGTCGATAAGTGTGAAACGATCGATCAATTAGACAAGAGAAGGGGAGAGGGGGCAGAGAAGCATGACAATGGCTCCTTTTATTAGCAACAGCAGCAGCAGCCAAACTGGGGGCAAACAGTGCAAACTTACCGTCGGGGTAGATCTGCACGTCATAGTCAATGTTCAGCTCATTCAGCTTGCGAATGAGCAGCAGCGAGTGCTGAATGTGCACATTGTCTGAGAGTGTTGGTGGCGGTTATGGTGGTGGTGATGATGATGATGATGATTATAATTGGTGGTGATGAGGTGTTATAATTGGAACACAGAGAGGTTGTAGTGAGGGTGATTATAATCAGGAAGTGAAAAAAGGTGCAAAAAAGAAACACTTGTGCACTTACCATCACTGGTGCCGAAAACGATGAGAAACTTTTTCTTCTTAAGCAGCAGTGCATTGTCGAGCAGATTTGAGTCCTCGTACGAGTAGAGGTTGCGGTTGTCGGGCACGCCGAGGTAGCGCTCCGAATAGGCGGAATCTATACAGAAGATTAGTTTTCTTTCACCTCTCCACAGCAATCATCTCCCACTTACCGTAGTACATCCAATTGGACACCGGTGCGACGGCAATGGCGCAGGCAAAGAGGCGATTGTCAAACTCGCGAATGAGCGACATCAGCGAAAAGTAGCCTCCGTAGCTCCAGCCCCAGACGGCCACCCGCGTGGGGTCAATGTAGGTGAGATTGTTGCGCAGGTACCAGACGACCTCAATCAGGTCGTCCACCTCGAGGTGGCCCACATTGCGGTACAGCTGGTGCATGTACCGCACCCCCTGGTGACTGCTGCCCCGGACGTCCACCCTTGCGTAGATGTACTCCCGATCGGTGGTCAGGTGGGAGCTCCAGTGGTTCATCTCGTACTTGTCGCGCACCATCTGCGTGCCCGGCGCCCCGTACAGCTCAATCACCAGCGGATACCGACCGGTGGTCTCCTCGTCAAAGCCCGGCGGCAGTATCAACTCCACAATGGCGTCCTCCTCCGCCTGTTGGCCGCTGTCCGCCAGTCGGACAAAGATCTTCTCATAGCGCGGAATGTGCTTCTCGCGGAGAAAGGCGTACAGCCTGGAGTTGGTCTCCAGGGTGGCCAGCAGGTCGTTGGTGGCCGAGCCGCGCAGCTCGACGCGCGGAATCTCGTAGCCCTTGCACTCTAGCACGTATCGGGTGGCCAGCTGATTGAAGGTGGCCTCGTTGAAGCGGCAACTGTTGCCCAGGTAGCAGGTAAGGCAGACGACGCCTGGTGGTGGTTGTGGTTGTTGTTGTTGTTCAGTAGAAGAGGAGAAGGCGGTCATCTTCTCCAGCAGAGAGACCTTCATGATGTGCTGCACCTCAGGGTGGTTGGCCAGCGTGGAGGCGTAAAAACTGCAAAAAGAAAAAAATGTTTCAACATAAAAGAGTGTCACTTGTTTTGTTTTTTTTCTCGCAACTTACACTTCACTGCTGACCGGACTGTAGGCAATCAACTTGATGACGTCAAACTTGCCGTCCGTCAGAAAGGTGATGCTTTTGTTCTGTGTGTTGTTAGTTGATGAAAAGTTTGTTAGTGTCAAGATCCACTTCAAGACTTTTAGTTTCACTACCTTGACATTAATACAGGCCACGTGATAGTACTCACTGCCACCCTGTTGTTCACCCTTGTTCACCCACTTGTTGACTCTTACCAGGACGGCATTCTGGTCGGGAGCAGCGAGGAGGCCACTCTCAAAGCCATCCACCCAGCCCTTGTCCGCCCTCAGTCGGTAGATCTCCTCACAGGACCAGCTGTTGGTCCGTTCACAGAGCACCAAAATGGAAAAACTCTGATTTCTGCCTGTCCACGCCACCAACAGGCGTTCATTGTCGTACCAGGCGACCTTGCTGACGTAAAAGCCGTCACTGCCTTCTTTGACTAGCTCATCGGGCGGGCGGATTTGCTTGACGCGAATGTGCTCCACAGAGGAGTGCAGTTCGACCATGAAGAGGCTGACCTGGGGATTCGCAGTGCCCGGTTTCGGGTAGCGAATTGACTCGATGGACGGATACCTGGAAAAGGAATTTATTTCGTTAACTTGCTTGATGTAACTAAAGCAAACAATCATACTGATTATTGGATATGTTGTAGTAGTCCCCGTAGCG
>NW_016194269.1:0-3177 GCF_001687245.7 Rhagoletis zephyria | reverse complement strand
ACTTTTTATTTTCAACTGATTGGGGTCGTTATTTTTTTTTAAGTTTGTTTTCTTTTTTGAAGCCCTGACATATTCCACCATCTTTCAACATCGAAATTCAATTACAGCTGTTTAAATATACCCGAATATATGTACATATCAACACATAAATAATAAATACATGGACATATGAATGTACACACATACATATGTACACAAGTGGTATTCCGTCGGCTCTACAGAGCGAAAGCGCACGAGATCTTCACTAAATATATTTCATAAATACATAAATACCACAAAATTTGATATGACATGAGAAAAAAAGTAAATGAAAACAAATTCCAGCAAAGAAACTTCCGCTTTGCGTACTCCCCCGCTTAGAAGATTTTAAAAATAAGTAAGAATTCTTGAAGCCCATTGGCACGTATGTACGCATTACTTGCACATTGAACAACAAAAAGCAGGGCGCACAATAACACTCATGCGGAGTGTTGAGATAAATATAGAATGATTCGTTTATGGGTTATTTTTTTGTTAATACAAATACATATATATAAGATTATTGCTTTTAATTCATAGGTTTAGTACATTTTAAATAGAGGAACGGTCTAGAATCTAGATGGCTATCTCCTTCGCAATCTGTTGCTTCAAGTGATTGAAATCTTAACTGGGCACTGCCTCAATGCCAAAATGTAACGAGTTTTTGATAGATTATTCCTTTTACCTCAAATTTTAAGCATTTACTTATAGAGCCTTGAAGACTGAACAAAACTGTTACGAATTGCTTTTGCTAAAGATGAGACTACTCCCCATATTCATTTGGATGTAAGAAATCGGCTGCCCCCCCCTCACCAAACGATGTCAATCGGGCTTCCATATTTTGCTAAAACAAACGCAAAAAGATCTCCAAAACAAGAAAAAAATTAAAATCAAATCTCAGCCCATATCTTCGCCACATAAAGAAGTAAAAGCGTCGTCGAAAGTACTCGAGCGATTAGCCACTAATCAGCAGGCATTAATTTCACTTTCTTTAATTTCGCTTGCTGTTTTTAGTCTTTGTGGTGTTTTTTTTCACGGCTTCTGTAATATTTTGTGGTTAATGATATAACTATGTAGCAAATTATAAAAGCAATTTTCTCAAATTTCAATGTTTAGTTTTCTACGGTTTTAGTTGCTTTTGTGCGACACTTCAGCGTGACGATGGAGTGACATCAGTCACGTTCTGCTCATATAAAAGTGCAAAAAAAAAACGATTTCTCTGATGATAATTTTCTATAATGTAATTACCGTAATAATTTAAAGCAAAAGCTGTCAACATTTGACAGTATGCATGCAAATGCTACGAATTTAGCAGTTATGTACGTAAGTGACAGCTAGTAAGCAGTAGGCAGCTGTTTTGTGAAAATGTTTTATGACCGGCGGCGTGTATTGACTGGACAGTGACCCCGCAATCTTGCCGAAATACTTGATTTTTAGCTACATTAGCTTGAGTGTCAATATGCCTTTATGTAGACATGTAGTCATTGTTTTCACAGATGTTTTAAGCTTTTTTACGGTAAAAAAAAAAATAAAAAAAAAAAAAACAATTTCATTTGTTGACGATCCAAATTTATTTTTGAACAATGCACGCATTAAGAACTCGTTTTCCTTCTCTGCCTACCCAGGCAGCGAAAGTGTAATTCGTTTTATCTTTCGTAAGCTTTTGTGTTCTTTATGAAACTGAGCATACTTTAGACATAATTATTCGAGAACAAGTAATTCAAAATAAAATAAAAAGCCGTCTTTAAATTCTTCATGTTTCCATGATGGAAACTAAATCATATTAATATACGACCATCGTTTAGGTACCACTTTGCGACAAACATACATACATGCATAAAATAAAGTTAAAAAGTATAGGCATTGTGTGGTTGCCACCCTTAAAGAAATGCTATTCAAAATAATAAACTAACTATTCCTATATGGGTATCAATCGAAATGGTTTTGAAAATGCTTTATTGCTAAACTAAATGTATGAGAGTTGCCACCTTTTTAAAAAATAAATTTCAATTTGAATGAAGGTAATTGAAATATGTAACAACTCATGTGTGTCAGACGAAACAGGTTTCAGGAGGTAGTACATACTTTGAAATATTTTACAGAGGGTTGACTCCTGTTTTAAGAGTCGAATTTTAAATATGGGTGCCAAATATACGAGTCTTAAGAAAACTTTAATTTGAATATATAGAATTTTTTTGAGGTGTTTGAGGAGGGTTACCACCCGCTGAAAAAGTTAGATTCAAACTATTTAATAAGTGAAATCAATTAACAAAAGTTGGGTATTAAGCGAAATGGGTTTGAAAAGGATTTATTTGTGAACTTTGTTTAGGAGAGTTGCCACGTTTATAAAAAATTAAATTCAATTTAATTTATCAATTAAATACAATATGTATCATACTGCCCGAAAAAAGAGATACTTTAAAAAGGGTTGCCACGGTTTGAAGAGGCTTTATTTGTGAACTTTGTTTAGGAGAGTTGCCACGTGTATAAAAAATTAAATTCAACTTAATTCATCAATTAAATACAATATGTATCATACTGCCCGAAAAAAGAGATACTTTAAAAAGGGTTGCCACCTGTTTGTAAAGTCGAATTTATTTAACTTATTGCACAAGTTAAACTAAATGTTAAAATATGATGCCAAGCGTAAGAGTTTTAAGGAAACTTTAGCTTTAAAATAGTTCTGATTAGGGTTGCCATCTATTCAAAAGGTAATAACTATCAACAATATTTTTAATGGAGGTCATCTGATCTGCACCCTTACTTCCGAGTTCAAAAATGAGGAGGATGCCTTCCCCTACCTCCGTCACCAGCACTCAGCTAGCGTTGTATGCTTTCAGTGCTGGATCGTTTCTATCCAGTACATGAAATTATGACTGGCAACTGTGACGTGGGTGCCAAGACGCGCATGCTCTGACTGTTTGTCTGGTGACAGGAGTTTTGTTCTCATCCACCGCCAGGCAGAACAGACGTACATATATAGCTCTTGTTTTTAACGATTAAATTATATGCAATGTGTATTTTATTAAAGTACCAGCAATAGTGCTCAGCGTGAATACTTTTTACTGTGTTTTTGCCAGTCAACTTTTCAATTTTTATTCACAAAAACCTTATTCAGCCCAGGCAATAAAAAAATACTGCAATAATATTAATTTTCGC
>NW_016194268.1:0-3177 GCF_001687245.7 Rhagoletis zephyria | reverse complement strand
TTTGAAACCACAAAAACTGTGCTGGAAAATATAGAACCAAAAAAAAAAACAAAAAACACTTTACTAAAGTGAATGGCCCCTAGTTATAGGAAAAATAAATTATTATCTCAGGATTTAACTGCAGTTTATGCGGAGTGTATTGCCCAAGTTATTGCGGATCAGGGATATTTTCGATGGCAATACTGGTAAATAATCAAATAAGGCAGGCGAGTTTGGCGTCCACGATAGCCTAGTGGTGAGAGCTGCGTACTACAAGTCCGCGATTGTCAACATTTTTTGTTTTTATTATTCATTTTTTTTTAATTTATTTTGTTTATATGCGGTTGCGAGTATGTAAATAGGAAGAAGTTATCAAGTTTTGCGTAATTTTCTCTTTTACGAATTTTAAGCAAAACTTTAGACTTTTGAAGGCGGAATTTTGTAGGTCATTACATTTTAGTACAATAAAGTTAAAGCACAAATAAAGATGATTTTTGACAGTTTTTGATCGCAAAAAATTTTTAAGGAGAAATTTAGCCACACCTTCAAAAAAAAAATGCCAATCAACGGTTAGTCCTGGCTACCTAAAGCTTCTACTTTTTTATACTAAAATTTAATGCGTTACAAAAGTGCAAACTCAAAATGTTTCTAAGAAACTTAAATGCAAATTCTTGTACAAACTTTGAAATTTTGACTTACCTGGAAATTAACATTCAACAAACAAAAGGGAAATAGCTAAAGAATGCTAAAGTGTCTCTTCCTTATTTATATTTTCACTACTGTAAATATTTTTTTCATTTTATTTTATTTCACATTATTTATGTTAGTACATATTAGTTAATTAAATTTTTTGAGTTTAATTTTAATAAAAAAAATGCACAACAATGATAATTAAACTACAAAAAAACAGTATTAAATGAATGAGCTAAGAAATAAACCACTTTTTTAGATGCCTAGGCCCTGAGATGGAAAAATATAATTGTTACCTCAGTAACTGCGCTATACGTGTAATGCGTATTTTGGAATTTTTCATAAAGCTGTTCATACACGTGTGACATGCTAGAGTGTTTTGTTCGTGGTCTACGTACTATTTCATGTGAATGACGTTGTTCATGAACAAATCACAATATGTGTTTCTTTGTCTTCGCATTGGTGTCCTCGTATTAGTATTCGTCTTCGTCTTTGCTTTCGTATTCTTGATATTTAGTTCCAACAATGGTTTAGAAAAGGTGAATCACTTTCCTCTGAGTTGCTTTATCTGAAATTTCAAAACTAAACATTCTCAGTCTGCCTGGCGCAATCAACCACAGCTACGTTACCTTGAACACCCTTTTGTATCATTTGTATGCCACTTCACAAAAGAGATAGGCTATTGAACAAGTTACCCATACTAGAAAATACATTAACATCTCGATGAAATGATAAAAAAATTATTTGAAAAGTTCCAAATGTGCTCGGAAATGGAATGCTTGTACAGAATAAACTTTTAAATTAAAGGCAGATACGATTGCACAAAGTTTGTCTATCACTGTAGCACCTTGCTAATCGAACAGCTCGATAAAATTCCATAACTTTAAAGTGAACATGTCTTTATGTAAAATGATAACTCGATAAACTCTGAATAGCTTTACAAATCTCGATAATTCGATCAATTTTAATATCTATCTAAATTTCGATAACTCGATATGTCTGCAAACGACGATAAAATTTTAAAACTATCGGCAAATTTCTATAACTAAGCTTCCGGGCCTCGACAAA
The DNA here is from genome assembly GCF_001687245.7 of Rhagoletis zephyria. Classification (NCBI taxonomy): domain Eukaryota; kingdom Metazoa; phylum Arthropoda; class Insecta; order Diptera; family Tephritidae; genus Rhagoletis; species Rhagoletis zephyria. Next base: position 1,440 of record NW_016194268.1, on the reverse strand, counting down.
TTTCTATATGTTTCGATAACTCAACATATATAGATGATATGGATATGACTCGATAAATTTTGATAAATAAAATTTTTTTGACTGGATATGTTTCCATTTATATCGAGAGATTTTAATAAATATTCTCCCCTTTCAGTTACCCTAATTCTTATGTAGGTATATGTATTTCCCATTGTTTCCATTTTCGCCTGTAACGGTAATTTTGCTTTAACCTTTTATCTTCATCGTTTTTTATCATTTCTTCATATTTATCTTTATTGCAAAGTTTCATTTCAAATACGAAATAATACAAAATGCGAATACAATTCAAATTGAACAGCTTGCAACAACAATTATATTTTGCCCATAATTTGAAACCTTATGTAAAAACCCTCTCATCTACAGAAAATTATTTTTCCAATGATATTCTTGAATTCGAAATCGGTCCGGAAAATATTCGTAAGCTTACTAGTATGTACCCTGCAAACCAAAGTTCCCGAAATCTTAAGGAAATCGTTAGGAGTATCTCATTTCTGTAACGATTTTTTTACGAATTTTCAAAGAAAATTATATGAAGTGGTTGACACGAACTCGTAAAGAAATTTCTGTACGAAAAATAAAGAAAATTCTGGAAAAATTCTGAAAGATATTCTTCACATAGCAGCATTATTTTCGTTGCTTTCCAGATTTTCTTCCGAAATTTTGTAAAAGAATGGAAGTGTGCGTAATTTATTTCATTTTAGAAAATTCGGCAAAAAATCGAATTAAATCTTAACGAATTCTTTAAAATTTCTTTACAATGCAGAATACTCTGAAAAAATGGTTTGCAGGGTATACATGTATTTATATGAACTTGTGTATGAAAAGTATATCTACAGTGCAGTCTGAAATTTTCTCCACAGAACTTCACTGATACTTTTGCTTATTGCTTCTCTTTTCTTTTGAAAAAAAAAATTTATATAAGTGCATGCAATTTTAACAGGACGAGAATATAGCGGCACTGCAAAGTATATGAGGGCCGTTTTCATTTAGTTGAAGTTAAATTTCATTCGAAAATAAAAGCGAAGCTTCGAGGGAGTACGCATTCTTAAATGTTTGTATATATGTATGTTCATTTGCATTTACATACATACATATATGCGACATCTTAGCTTTTACATATTTATGTATCCGCATATTAAATCCCGCATATCTAGATATCGATTCATATATATGTATGTGCCGTTGAATAAGACCATTGATATGCAAAACGATTTCATTCAGTGCTCAATGCTCTTGTCGCCATGGCGTATAAGTAACCGGTTGAATGCTGCTCTTACGATTGCTATTTATTTCACTTCACTTTGCTCACGCTCAATTCACTGAACATCAACAATTCAATTTCTTCCATCGTGTATTGGGCGGAACACCATGCCATGCTGCAGCTGTACGTTGGCATGTATGCATTGACAAATATAATAA
>NW_016194267.1:0-3178 GCF_001687245.7 Rhagoletis zephyria | reverse complement strand
GCTGTTATAAGAAAATTTTAAATTTGTGCTTTCGCATCGAAAGGCTTTAATTAATCGTTGATGTTTGCATACAGTCTGAAAACTTTAATGGACGTCGATATTGTTTTGATCGTGATTTCCTTAAATATATGTATCCATATTAATATCGAGAAAAATATTAGTAACAGCTTTTAACCATAATTATTTAATTTTTTTTTTTGCCATATCGGCAAACAATTATCGTTTGTAACATCAAAATATATATCGATAACTATGACAAACATTATTTTGATATTTAGATTGATCGCTCTATATAATTAAAATTTAGTATATCGATAGTAGCGTCTACGACTCTGCTGTCGATAAATATCCTCATATGTCTGTTGGGGTATCGCTAATGATATCGATAAATGTAACGAAAAGTTAATACTGATCAATAGAGGGTTATTTTGCTTAAACACAGTCTTTGCTAGACACAAACACTTAGTCTGTTCCTTTGAAATTCGGACTAAAACCTGTGGAACTGTCAAACTACAATTTTACTCTCTCAAATGAGAGTAAAAGGAGAACAGATGCAGAAGTGCATAGGAACGCAAAAAGCACTATTTCCTGTAAAAACGTCAGTCGGTTTGTTTACATGTCATTTGTACAATACAGATTTAGCTGAAATATCACTAAATAATTATTAAAATCTATACATATTCAAACATTTTGTTGTTTACTTCCATTTTTTTACAACTATAAGGTACTTTGCTTTCACCGCTGTTAGTTTTTGCTTGCACATGCAAATCAGCTGATCGTTTGACACTTTTCATGAACTTACAGGAAAAGAAACTCCGGACTAAATCCTGTAACTTCTGACTAGGAACAGTTGCTCAGTTACTCTCTCAAATGTGTTCCCACTTACAGGTTTTATGTCAATAGGAACGACTTCCTGTAAGTTCTTCTGGCAGCAGCTGAGCCGAACTTACTTTGGGAGCATATGAAATTAGTAGTCACCACCCTAGTTGTAACTGAAATGAAGGAAACAAATGGGGTGATATCACTAAAGAAACAAATAAACCATCTCATTTAGTTGCTATCATATCATTCGATAAATCTTGTTTACCAAGAAGTGAAAAGAGTTGAAGAAATTTTAGCGTAGGTTAAGCAGTGGTGGCCGCCCTCCTACAGATCCCAGATGGAGGCACGCTGAGGTATAAAGAGACCGGTTTAAATAATTGGCTCGATGCAGATTGCTGTAAGTTTCCTAAAAATTAGAACCATTACCTTGTCTATGGCTAAAAACACACCGGATCAGACAAAACGTCTGTGTCTCAAAAAACACAAAGGTTTTTTTACTTCGATACACGCCAAGCGAAGCATTTGTTGTACGTTTAAATTCATACTTCAGCCGGCAACTTTTCGGTTATTATTTCATTACAATGATCTTTGTGCTTACTTATACTAACTATGTATATAGAATTTAACATATAGTAAACGTTTCTTATGCTTTTTTTTTCAAAAACGATGCACTTATGAAAAATAATTTTATGGCATACTTAGTTCTTTACTTGCTAGGTGGCGCTGGAGCCTAAATATTGACAAAATTTTTATTTTTGAACTAATTAGACTTAGGGCCGGTTTCTCCATCTCTGGTTAACAATAATCGCCAGTTAAACATCGTTGCCGACGTTACTGACTCCATGCATATTACATAGTGTCGGTAACGTCGGCAACGATGTTTAACTGGCGATTAGCGTTAACCAGAGTTGGTGAAAACGGTCCTTAGTGCGTAGTTATATGCATTACCCTCTCAATAAGAAATAATTTTACAAATACTTGACGCGCCAGGTGGCGCTGGAGTCGAAATATTTACAAAACCCGTATTTATTGTCCGATTTTATTCATTTTCGAAACATGTATGACCGCTGTAGTGTAGTGGTTAACAGAGTGCGCACTATCATTCCACAGACCCGGGTGGTAGCCGTTTCCGACCAACCAAAAAAAAATAAAACATAAGTAAGTGTTTTTTTCTAGTAGCGCACGGCAATGGCAAACCTACGAGTCAATTTTTGGCATCAAAAACAGCTTCTCACAAAATACAATTGCCGTTCAGAGTCGACGTAAAACTGTAGGTGCCTCGCCTTTGTATAACAACATCAAGGCGCACGCCCCTGTCTTGTTTAATTTTCCTTGTCACCATTCATTCGGGGGTGGATTGTGCCATAAGGATGTATACAATTGGCATGCTTAATTTCATACTTAAATAACCCAAGGTTAGAGTGAACTCCCTGCAAACCAAAGTTCCCGAAATCTTAACGAAATCTTTAGGAGTACCTCATTTCTGTAACGATTTTTTTAGGAATCTTCACGAACTCGTAAATAAATTTCTGTACGAAAAAGAAAGAAAATTATTTTCACTGTTTTGCCGATTTTCTTCCGAAATTTCGTAAAAGAATCGAAGTGTGTACAGTTTATTTCATTTTTCAATGTATTTTCGGCTTAGATAGGGCGTTTTTCAACAAAAACCTGAAATAGGGCGTTCTTCAATCAAATAATGTAGTAAGGCGTTCTTGTAAAGTTTTCTGAGATGTGTCGTTTTCGAGATCTCTACCGAGATAGGTCGATCTTCCACTCAGGTGACGATATGTAGACTGCTGGCAGGTCTTAAACTCATTCATCGAGAAACTATTATGTAATAGCTTAATCCCCTTTCGCCCTATGAATGACGTCATAGAATGCCACCACCTTTAGGCTACAAGAAGCTTGAGTTGTCGCGTGAAAGTAGCGTTAATCTGGCGTATATTTGTGGCAGGTTATATTGTTGAACTCAGAAAAAAAAAAAACAAGAATGTTCAACTTAATTCAAACACTCATCTAGAATTTGGCTCACAAAAGTACGATAGCTCTGAATGTTCTTATACGAATTTCCAAATTCTTAGTTGACAAACTTTTTACGAGACCGTAAATTCTACTTACATAATTATTGATATTTTTGGAATATTTAAAACTGAAGATATTTAAACATTAATCATGGCTTTTAGNTTTTCTAACTTAACACGTAGCAAAACTTATACGGTACAAATTAACTTACCGGAAAATCTTCTGCTTTGGAACTAAAACGTAACTAAAATTTCTTTATCTGAGAAGGTCTTTGGAGGACTTTGGCAGGACTTAAAATTGACCCGATACATTCAAGTTTATCGATAAATTTCAA
>NW_016194266.1:0-3178 GCF_001687245.7 Rhagoletis zephyria | reverse complement strand
TCCGGCACCTCAGGAGGTTGAGAGCCATCACCCCTGGAATCGGATTGGTAGACCCTAAGGACTACCCTTTCGAATCCATAGGTGATGACTCCCCTGGACTCAGCGAGAGGGCCGAGGGATTCCGCATTGAGTAGACTCAGCGCTTGCCGATGCGACTCCTCGGAATCCTCGGACCCCTCGAATCTGACAACCCTCCAGTTGTGCGTGGGCAGTTGCGGGTTGCAGTATCGGAGGATTTCCTCAATCTCCTCCGGTGCGGAGGGCTCGGGGGGAGCCAGACACGGGCCCGCGGACGGGCAGGAAGATCCTTTTCCTCCACGGCTTCCAGCTTGGCGCCCTCCCAAACCTCCCCCACCAGAGACACTGCAGACTTGTATAACGATGCCGACCGCTCGTCGGCACATACAATTCTTTTGTGGATGCCATGATGCCACCCACCATCCTCACAGCGCGGAGGTGGACCAGGGTTTCCTCTGACCACCCTTAGAAAGACAGAGGAGATGGCCGCTGCCACGCGCCTCCAGTTTTCCCTGGATATGGTGCCATCTTCTCTGCCTCGATCGAGGACCCCCAGGGTAGTTGATCCCGCCTGCTTAGCGATTTCGCTGAACAGAGCAGGCGCAACCCCATTTCTGGGTCTTTTTGCGTGGGAGCCTTCTCCCTCTTGAGACCTTTGTCTCTTAGGACCCGTAGGAGGCGCACTCGCGTCTCCTTTCGTCGGGTTCTTAGCCTTCTCATCCCGGCCACACAGCACCCCTTTGGCCCACTCGAGCGTTTTCAAATGTTTCTCAGTAAGCTGAGAAGCATATTGACCGCCATAGCGCTCCAAAATCTTGGTAGCCATGCGCCAGTCGGAGTTAGCCTTTCGGCCCGACGATATTTGCCGTTTAGGCATTCCCGAAGGCTTCTTGTAGGGAGCATTCGAGGACAGACCCGGAAGACTGGGAGAGGAGCCCGCGCTGGTGCTGGCGATTCCGTCTAGCACCCCCCTTAATCGCTCTCTCAGTCCGGCCCCTTGCCTAGAGACCCCCACGGAGTCCGGTTCCGGCACTCCTGCCCTCCCAGTGGCGACAGCACCTGCCCCCCAGAAGCGTTTAAGTGCGTCGGCTTCGACGCGTTCTTACCCCCCGAGCGACCATCCGTTAAGGATCCCCCAGAGATGGAAATTGTAGAACGAGGCGGTTTCGCCTCGCGTACCGAAGGTGGTGCTGTAACCCCCCCCCCAGATGAGCCGGCTTTGGGGGTCGGCTCCGACTCCCCGCCACCGCTCGAATGCTTATGTTTTGTAATTTTTTTGTTTTTTTTTGTTTTCGTTATTTTCATTGTTCTTCATTTCTGTTGGGTCCCCACTCAGAGCCGCTATCCAAAACCCGAGCGTGTAGTCGCCTTTAAATGGTCCCATAGCTACCTCTGAACAAGACTATGGCGAGGGTTGACCCATGCCCTTATGGGGTCATGAGTTCAGAGCCGACCAGCGCAAAGACGGGAGTCATCTCAACCGCACCTACACCACCAACTAAACGGCGACGGGAATTGGAACGTACCCTGAGGCCTGCCAGGGTTTTAACGGGACGGGGGCAGTTGCGGCATTAGCCCACCAGCCATTTCTGCTGAGTGTCACCCCAGCATACTCAGGTGGTAGAATACCACAACCACCAGCTCAGGGATCGACAAATCCAAAACGTTTTCAGAATCGTAGTCAGAGGACGAAGCCAGGGTCGTTACCGTTCAGGTTAAGAGGCCGTGGAGGCCGCAGGCCATTTGGCGTTACCCAGGGTGCACCACGCGGAGGCGACCTGCTCTACACCCCACACATGGTAGTTAGTTGTACAATAATTTTGGGTTAATGTGTCCAAATGCTTAACCCAAAGCAACAAATTTTGACACACACGTGTGGTCAAACAATTACACGTTAGTTTAAAATAAAGATTTCTAACTTTCAGATACAAATTTATGAATAAATTCGGTTTGAAATATGGTAAAAAATACTGTGGTCAGCGTAGCCGGAGTTGCATTACTTACTTACAGTTTCTTACTTACTTACACTTTCTCTGTCAACATTCAAATTTTACCCAATTTTTTAATGGGTCCGTCTCCGCTTGCCACCCCAAAACCATTGAAAATATAACCGAACATTTCCCCTTTTGTTTTTGAAAGAGAAGAGCTGTAATGCTCAATAAGTTGATAATTGTGTTTCTCGTTTTCATACTAACCATAAATCATCAACATGTTGTCGAATTATACTAGAATTAGATAATACTCACTTCTCTGAAAGTCCCATGCCCATGGGCCCAAAGTAAATTCCATTTTCAAGTTACTTGAAAGACATGGACAAAGACTATATCGAAATTATAATTTCAGTGTCTGAAATATATCAGAAATAAACGCATCCGATAAAGAGGACTGTAATAGTCCTGGCTAGCTACATTGTGAAATAATCAGATGACATAATGCCACTAAAAAATTTTAAAATATGTTCACTAAAATTTTATTAATGCAAAAATAAAGATTTTGGCAAGTAGTTATCGAATTTAATGTAAAATTTAAACGTTTTTAAGAAAAGATATTAATTATTTTTAAAAGGTAAATGTTAATACAACTATTTTATTTAGGATATAAAATCTGCTCTACCAAAAATATTAAATTGGGTAACGCCTCTTCGAGTTTTTTACAATTGAGCAATTGTCAATCAACAAAAATCAACAAAGTCTAAGCGGTAGAAGTTATAGCAGCTATTTCCGAGATCACCACATCTCCTCATCAGACTTCTTTTTTCTAGACTTCAGCAGGGATCGAACCTGCGTAATCGATGTTCAAAGTCAGAAGCTTTAACCACTGAGCTATGTACATCCCGTAAACTCTTGTTGCTAATTCATTTTCCTTATTCAACCAACTACTATCAATGCAACTGATTTGCCGCTATTTAAACTCGACAGCGTGGTTGTTGTTGTCAATTCTATACATCCATTTGCTTATTTGCTTTATTGTATAGTTTTCAGGCAGGCTCCTCCTAAACTATGTATTTGTCAATGCCATTGTGGCTTATTAACATTTTATTGAGCTTTGTACCACGATTGTTTATTAGGAAAAATTGAAAAANATTGAGCTTTGTACCACGATTGTTTATTGGGAAAAATTGAAAAAAGTTCTTTATTGAAACTACCTTCTTTTTTGTATC
>NW_016194265.1:0-3178 GCF_001687245.7 Rhagoletis zephyria | reverse complement strand
ATCGCTTAGGCGGTTACAGCGCCAAAGAAGAAGAAGAAGAAGAAGAAGATTCAAAATTTGAAGTATTACTTCTGTGGGAGGGTTGTAAGGGAAGCTCTAAAGCGTATAGAGGGAAACAAAAAACTGGATATTTCTAGTATTGGATTGCATCAATGATATCTCCAAAATCTGAGGATATCAACGTTAGTAGAGCAACAATCGCCAACTGCTTTAAATTACGAAGAATGGCTAAGAATTAATGAAATAAATTCCAACACTAGTCTTAAGGCACTAATTCAACTGATTCGAATTTCAGCGAGATGGAAAGAGATGATGAGGACTCAGTCACCATCCTTTAAATGTTGATGTTAGAGATATCTTCAGATGTTCGAATTTATACTTGCAAACGAATAATTGACTAAGCACTGACGACTGACTTAATATAAAACTATGTTCACATTACACTATGAATTACTTTGTTTCGAGCAAATTACTTACTACAATTAAATCAAGTGCCTTCATACTTGTGTGTAGAATGAACTCGATTTCGATTTAATAAATGTATTCATAATTTAAGAAGTATCTTACATAAGTAATTGTGGTTTCTTAAAGCAAAATAGTATTCTATTTACAAATCGAAGTCTCCATAAGTCGAATATTTTCATTGGATAATGATGATTCGAGTTATAGAAGTTCGACTGTATATATAACAAGTAAAGAAGTATACGTTCGGGCGAAACCGAACTTCATATACCCGGTGCAGGTATCAAATATGGTCATTCCAACTTTCTCTGAACTACCTTTGCGCATAGTAAGTAGGGGTGTTTACTCGATTTGAAACATTTTCGATAATATGCAGAGTTACATATAATGATATAAATGAACCAAGTTAGGCACAAATCGATAAAGTGGTTACCGAAACACACCTTTGTAGTCATAAAGTGGGCGGTGCCACGCCTAACTCCTCAAAGTCTATAGCAGTCTAATTTATTGTTAAAGGATTGTTGTAACTATTAACTTGGAGTAAATTAGTGTCCTCAGTTATGAAATATCGGAGTTTTCGTATTTCTAAATTCACCATTATTCGGGAATTGGGTGTAATTTAAGTCCGATTTGAATAATTTTCAACAAATTGCTTTCCGTACCAAGGTTATTAAGTGAATTAGCTCCAGTAGTTACCGATTTATCGCAGTTTTCGTATTTCTGTAAATTACTGTTATATGGCAGGTGGACGTGGTTATTTCCCGATTTCAAAGATTTTCAACAGATTTCTTAGTTAGATCCTACCCAAGGCACGTATTTCATAATAATATTATTTTTTACCACAATTCTACTTCACGTACTAATTTTTAACAATTTGCATCTAATATTTACTGAAATATCGTAGTTTTTGCATTTTTAGAAAATACCGTTATATGGGAAGTAGGCGTGGTTACAGTCCAATTTCGCCCATTTTCAACATAAACCTACCTTGGATAAAGGGCAAATTTTGTTGAGATACCTCAATTTTTGCTTGAGTTATCGTGTACATAGTCAGACGGACGGACGGTCGAACGGAGAGACAGACATGGCTTAATCGATTTCTCTTTTCACTGTGAACATTAATGTATACATTTGTCTATATCTATCTCGATTCATTTTGGCTGTTACAAACAACCGTTATGCGAACATAGTTAATATACCCTTGTGCACAAGTGCCCTCGGCTATAAAAAGTTTTGTAAATATATTTCCATATTATCTATATAAAAGATACAAAATGTAATTTAAATTGTGGGTGTAGGAGTAAATTTATGTTTGCGGTATTTGATTTGTTACACGCATACCTTAGGGTGGTCCGAAATAAGCAAAGTAGGAGTTTTGTAGCTCTTAACCCCCTAGGATTGTTCTATACTGAAAAAAATATACCCCTATTTTTTATTTTGATATCATAAAATATTTAGAGGTCGCTCAAAGCGCTCAAAATTTCCCATGTATTTTTGTAGAAATAGTATAAAATTCTTGAAAAGTAATATAATTCGATCGGAAAACTTTGCTTCTCTTCAGGAGATTTCCAATAATAATACCCATTTATTGAACAGTTTTTAATACTAAATATTTTTATTGAGGTATCCCCCTTTTGGCGGAACTATAAGTTATAGTTACTCTGAAGAAGTGGTTAAATAAACAATTGTCCGATGAAAAAGTATTGATTTTTGAAAATCCTATACCATTTCTTCGAAAAGTTGTTTCTTTTTCCATATAAAATACATGGACAGCTTTGAGCGAGCTCTAAATATATTTTGATTTCATAATAAAAAAGGGTATTTTTTTCGGTATATAAAAATCCTACGGGGTGAGACCATAAAAATTCCGACTTTACTTTTTCACATGCATTTTTGGACCGCCCTAATATACATACATATATATGTACATACGTAAAGACCACATTTGTATACATTTTTCGCTAGCTATATTTGTTGTATCTCATGCATTCAAATGAATGCATAATATGGATGTAAAAAGGTAAGAAAAATTTTAAATGAAATTTTTATACATATGTATATATATGTTTTGCAATTATAATTATGTAAACTACACCTAAGCGAATAAGCAGCTAAACGGAATATACTGTACACAAATATGAACCATATCGGACTATAAATACGGGATTTTCAAGTATATAAAGACCTGTGCCACCTAGTGGAATAATTCACCTTTTATATTGCATTGTTATCAGGTTCTGAGCTAAGTTCCAAGTTTCAAGTCTCTAGCCCATCGGGAAGATGGTTAAACATTAATTCCAAAATTTGATTACACACAGGTGAAACATAATCAAAGCTTGTAGTAAAAGATTTTTTGTAAATTACTTTTATCTTATTACATTAAACGAGCAATTCTTCTATATATATGTATATATAACCATAGCGTTCTCGGAAACGGCTCTAACGATTTTGACGAAATTTTATACACAGATAATAAGATTCTAAGGTTATCTGAATAGGCACTGTCTCTGAGAAGACTCGTATAAGGTTGCCACCTATCCCAAATTAGTTAGAAATTAATTATAACATCATAATGTGGGTATCAAATGGAAGGTATTTTGAAGATCCCTAATTCAAAAATATTTTTTAATAGGGTTGCCACTTATTTTGAATCGAATATTTATTTAATTTTTGTTTAGAAAAAAGGTAAAATATTACTATTCATGGGTACCAAGAG
>NW_016194264.1:0-3178 GCF_001687245.7 Rhagoletis zephyria | reverse complement strand
AAAATGTAGTTAAAATTGAAAGTTTCAGTTTAAATACATATCGTGCACAGAATTTAGTATGCAGGTATTTTAGATATTTTCGTTTTATCATTTTTAAAATGAAGAAATAGGAACTTCTTTTGAAATAAAATAAATGTGCCTGTTCATTTTCTCCAAAATTCTTAAAATTTAGTACTTGGAGCCAAAAAGTTGTGTTGGAGGTGGACGCCGTAATAAAAACTTCTCTATTATCTTCCAAATGGTAAAATTTTGGTTTAAACGAGCAGTGCCCACCGAATTTTATCAAAAAAGATTTTTTTTTAATTTGTGTCTATTATTCTAGAATTACTAGACGATAATGTAAACCGATTTTGACAATCTTTTAGATTTAAGCTTTTCTCGTTAAAACCAACATATATTCAGAATTTCATCAAAATCGGACAGCATTTACTATTTCCGCCCACAAGAGCTGTGGGCGTGGTAGCGCGTTGAATATTACCATTTTCCACATTTCTTCATTCCTAAGTGCCAAACAGCGCATATACGAAATTTCAGCTAATTTCTAGTACGGTTACTACTTTTGGCCGCAGCTTATATGGGGACATCCCACTGTGGGGCGTGGCTACGCCCATACAAACTGAAATTCTCATACCGCTTACCTCTGGAACCGCTAATGCTAACATTATGAAATTTGGCACAGCTTTTTATACTGCCAATAACGTACTTATGGCCAAACGTGANCGCCGTTCCAAGTGAGAAATTTTTTAGTGCAGCCGGTCTTATATACGAGCCTCTAAGAAATCGCCTCATGGGAGAAAAGCAGAGCTGGCTAAATGCAATTACATTACAATTACATTCCTCAGTAATTTTAATTTGGAATCAATTCCTTCACTTCATAGCAAAGGAATCGATTACTTTCTCAATTCCTTGAAGTAATTTCAAATGGAATTGTTTTTTTTTTTAAATTCCATTACAAGGAATTTCATATTGTAATTGGAATAAATTACGTGCTAGTTTTTTTCCAATTCCTTTGAAAGGAATTGAAAATGTAATTGATTTTTTTCAAATTCCATTCCTCAAAGTAATTTAAAAAGTAATCGAAAAATTTATAAAAATAAAATTTTACTGTTGAATTGCAAAAGCTTTGTTAAATTTCTTGGTTGCTAACTGCCTTGAATAAATAACTTATACCTAAGTAGTATTACTAATTGGACTTTAAGAAATCTGAATAACTTAAACTGTAGCTGTTCAGTCTATAGGATAACCGTTAAATTTTCCAGTTCCTACCGCGAACGCGCTTCGCGGCAGATGAGACCCGTAAGTGCCGAAGCAGGCATAAACCGCCCGAATACTTCCATGCTCGCCTTTCGGTGAAGAACAATCCGGACTGTTCCTGCCTTGGGCACTGCTGTTCTCTTGGACTAATCCCTGCGTATCTATAAAAATGCACTGACTTAATTGTATATATTATGGTACTCTTACTGGTATCCTGCGTTACAATCGAGGAAAGATTCCGCTTGAATTACGAGCCCTGTCGGACAGGAAATCCTACCTCCTAAGAGTTTTATAAACAAATTGCATTGCTATGGCTAAATTTTGATGATAACACTGTAAGGACGTTAAAATTACACAAAAATATAAGGTCATTTAGTCGCTATTTTCATTTTAAGTTTGCATTGCAAATGAAAAAAATTCAAACTTTAACATGGAAAAAGTTACTCATACGGCATATATGAGTACGGTCATGTTGATAATCCTATTGAAAATATTTCCAAATCAAGATTTCGCAAATACCTTTCGTTTTGTACCCATACTGTAATATTTCATTTATTTTGTCAATTTAATTGAGTTAAATTTGCAAACAGTTGACAAGCCTCTTCGAAAATATTTTTGACTGAAAGCCTTCTTAAAACTCTCTAGTTTGACACCCAGTTAGCAATATTTCGTTTATTTTATCAATTTAACTGATTTAAAATTTTCAAATAGGTGGCAACACTCCTAAAGAGTATCTCCAATGGTTATCTTTTTTAAACTTCTTAAATTTGATACCCGCATTGCAATAGTTCATTTATTTTATCAGTTTAATTGCGCTTGCAATTTTCAAACAAGTGGCAACCCTCCAAATTTGTGTATCGTTAATGATTCCAGTATTATACCGAACAAGTAAAAAAAAATTTCAAATCAGTTTAGCCGTTCTCGAGTTTTGAAGCCTCGTAAAAACGAACAAAACTTTTTTACTTACATATATATACTCATTATACATAGATATAGATAGAAGATGTAAAATGTGTGCTCTCAATTTCGTGAATGAACTTTCAGTTTCTCGATTACTTTATCAATTATTTTGAATAATTGAAAAAACTAAAGTACTCTTGCAATTCCAGGAAATGGAGTTGACAAAAAATCAATAACATTTTCAATTCCTTTCAAAGGAATTGGAAAAACAAAATTACATTACTAGCACGTAATTTATTCCAATTACAATATGAAATTCCTTGTAATGGAATAAAAAAAAAAAAACAATTACATATGAAATTACTTCAAGGAATTGAGAAAGTAATCGACTCCTTTGCTGTGGACTGAAGGAATTATTCCTTATTACAATTCCTTGTAATTTGTAATTGGGAGTAATTTAATTCCTAAAGGAATCATTACGACCCAGCTCTGGAGAAAAGGCAGCAAAATAACTTTTTTTGAAATATAATATGCCCATTTTGAACTTTGACTACAAGATTAAATCACTGTGTAGGTTAAGCACTCGTTCAATATTCTAATAATTTACAAAATTTTTAGGTAATAAAAACGATGACTTAACATTCGCATTCGCACGTTCGCATTCCGAAAATTCGCATTCGCATTCGCATTCCCGAATGTGAAAAATATGGCATTCGAAACATCCCTAATACATACACAAAAACCGTACTAGACTGTCTCGCTTTGATTTCGGAATGCTTACACATTGGGAAGTTAGCTTACTGCCAATATAGAAGTATCTACATATATCTTATATATAAAAATAAGAGCACGTTTTTGGTGTGACCTCATAACTTGAGAACGGCTTCACCGAATTCAACCAAATTTATGTGGCATATTCGATCTATCATGCAGATGGTTTATGCGAAGTTTTCCAGAATTCGGAAAAGGGGGCGTGGCACCACCCATACTAATAAAATATAAAATTAAGTGAACGCTTTTGGTG
>NW_016194263.1:0-3178 GCF_001687245.7 Rhagoletis zephyria | reverse complement strand
GCAAAACATTTGGTAAGAGTTGATGATGAATACGTGGCGCATCAATGGCCGACTTGATGTCCTGCCCGAACCATAGGAAGCGCGCCGCCACCTCAACAACAGCTGATATGATTTTCGAACCACCGGCAGCGCCCAAAACCAAACGCACATTACCTTTCTGATCGGTCAAAATCATTGGTGACATCGACGACATGGGTCGCTTGCGTGCGTCAATAAAATTGGTAGGTGCCGCTGGTAGACCGTAGTGATTAGTAGAATACGAATTTGGTCAATTTAGTGAGGTAAGTGAATCACATAAATCTTAGAAAAATGTATTGAAAATTATAAACAAGTTGTTTCGATTCCACAGGAAGTATTGCAGCTGCTGAAGGCGAAAGGACACGAGTTGCAACCCTACAAGGATATTGGCTCAGTGGTGTGCGCCATTGCGAGAAATGATACGGCGATATACGCGAATGCGGACTTTAGAAAACGTGGCGGCGTAGCTGGTTTTTAAAAGCACAACAATCAATTCTCAAATTTTTTACAAAAGTATGTATGTATTCAATATGTAGTACATATACATAAATACATAAATAAGTGTGCGCTAAGTCCAAAAAAAAAAAACAAAAAACATTGCGAGATTATTTATTATCTACCACAAAGTCAATGAGAAGAAGAAAATAATGCTTTTCCTACATATGTATGCAATTATGTACACACATATTAGGGTGGTACTTAAAATATCTACGTCTATATTTTGTATGGGGCATCCTTTTATTTTATTCTACGTACAAAATACAGACATCCACGAATATTTCAAAATTAAAAAAAAAAATAATAATTTTAATTAAAAATTTCAAAATTTTACAAGTAATTTTTAAGCGAAAAACAAAACCGACTTCAATATTCATGTAAAAATTTAAGATTATCGTTAATTTCTTCATGATCCGATGATCGTATTTAAACCTTTCTCCCTTTGTGAAGTCGGTTAAAAATATAAAATTTTTTTCTGTGTTCTGTAGTAGGATATAATAGTTGGAAGGGAAAATACGCGTCNGAATACTGTAATTTTTGCTGAATTCCAATTTCAAATCAATCAAATAATTGTTTCACGCAACTATGAGTATTTAACTTGGTACTGAAAAAGTATTTGCTGTAAACCACCTAATAAAGTGCGTTTTTATTCAAAACATTTTTAATATATCAAACTGACGAAAAGCTTTAAAATATAAAAAAATTAAAATACAAGCGAAACATGATTTTTAAATATGGCAGGACGCATTTTAAGATTAACTTATTGGTAAGTAGTCATTGTTTTTTCAAATAAGCTGATCGGAAACGAGACTATGGAAGTGTTTCTAACTTGTGTCGCCGCCTTAACGGTTTTTTCTAAGGACTTGATTTTTAATTGATTATTTCGAAATCGATGCTTCGATAATGAAAAGGTGGGCTCGTTTTTCCTTTCCAACCTGCGAAAACTTAACTGTTTTCTACATTTTATGCCTTAATTAAACTGGGAACTACTTTTTAAAGCTTTTTATGCTACTTTTTAAAGTTTCACAAATTTGAGTACTAAAACATTATTTATTAGCGTTTCAATTTATAGAAAATCCCAATTTAACTTAGGCTTTTTTTGTTAAGCTTAGTTATTTTTTTTTTATATATTTTTTTTTTATTATTATATTATTGGTACAATGATAATTTTTTAATCTGATGCTGGAAAGCGTAATAAACCGAGACCGTAACAGTTAAAACTTTTATTAAAAAAATTGCTCTTTAACAATTATTTTTTTTTACCAAAATGACAATTATTTTTAAATTTTATCTAAATAATCAGTAAATAACAGTTATTTTTGATTTTTCAATTATGTTCTACATAACACTTATCGAAGACATTTATTTATAAAAGTAATAAAAAAATCAGTCACTTACCTTTATTTTTTAAGTCATACTTATAAAAGTCATTTGTATAAGTCGTAGTAAACTTTTGTTTCCCAACACCTTCTCAACTGCGAAAGATGTTAACGACTTTTATACGAATGATTTAAAAAATAAAAGTCGGTGACTAATTCGTATTGATGACTTTTAAAAGTAAAAGTCGCTGACTGATTTTATTGATGACTTTTATAACATATCGACGACTGATCGACCTATCTCGGTAGCCGGTTCGAATACGCCCTATCTCAGCAAATTTTTCAAGAACGCACTACCTCTATGTAAATTCAATATATCGGCAACTGATATAGGTCGTTTTGAACCATTTGCTGAGATAACGCGTTCTTCAACCGAGTTCTGAATCAGGGAGCTCTTATATAGAGATAGGTCGCTCTTCCACTCAGCCGTCTATATGGATGTTGTTCTTTCTACAAAATTCAACGAGTTGTCTGCAAAAGCAGAGAGGGCCTACCTTTTTATTACTTTTAGTAAGGAAGATGACAGGCTTCGCAAGGCACTACTCTTCGCTTTTATGTACAGTTCAGTCCCAAGAATGCATTACCTTTCAAGAAAGCTCAATACGAATTTTCCTTTGACGCCATTGCCGACTCTCTTTTCAGGCGCTGGCATATACAGCAGTTTTCCTTTGCTAAAAAGTCCTTTCACAATGCGCATGTCACAACTCAAAGGATATTTTCTTCCTTATTTGACGTTTCCTACTTTATCGAATCGTGTGCCAACATAAACAATGTGAAAAAATATTCTCCAATTAATTGCTCAAACAATTATTTTACGAAATTTTAAATCACGTTTTAGTGATGAATTTAATGCACGGAGTTGTTATCATTCTCAGCGCTGTAGTATTTCTTTTCTACAAACTCTCCAAACAAAGAAGTTCTTCGTTGCAAAACATTCAGGCATTGCGGCCACCCAATCCGGAAACGCCGCAGCCTCCTTCGTTTTCACCGCTATACGAATATGAAAACGGTGCGGTGTGTTCCGACAGCGATGTTTGCAGCAGAATCGGCAGGTAATTACCCGTACATATACTCGCATACAACTTGTAGCCTTTTGTTGTCGTGGAATTCTCAACTGGTAAATAATTTTGCTTCCCTCAGGGATATAATGCAGAAGTCGGCAGGTAGCGCCGTCGATGCAGCCATTGCCTCACTCTTCTGCAACGGACTGCTGGCCATGCAAAGCATGGGGCTCGGCGGCGGTGTACTTATAAACATCTATTCCGGTAGTGAGCAACGTGCCT
>NW_016194262.1:0-3178 GCF_001687245.7 Rhagoletis zephyria | reverse complement strand
TGTGGATATATAAGGCCTTGAGAGCAGAAGTGGCCTAGTCCTCAATTTTGGTTTTTTTTTTGTTTTGTACTTAGCTACTTTGAATTATTTCAGGGGTCGTTTATTCCTTAAATGTACCTTAAAATATATATTTGTTTCTTTTAAAAGATCATCGAGTCTTCCGACTTCATTTTTGTAAATGCTCTGCTTAGACTACATAGTTGAGCACTAAAACTTCTTAAAAATATTTCGAAAGCAAAAACATAGGTTTTGTTCATGCGTAAGATGTATGGAAGTAAATGCGCAGCACCCTCGAAAAAAATTCTCAATCAACGGTCATTTTTAGCTATTTGACACTTGCTCTCTCTAACCAGAATTGAGTAGTCCACTAGAAGTAAGCCATTAATTAAAAAAAAAAGTCTACAACAAGAAGTAAAATCCAAATTGTATCCTTTTTTTAGTATCTGAAAATTTTGATAAATAAGAGCCAAATACCATTAAAAAACAAAATCGCAGTATGGAAGTTTTTGCAAATATTATATATAAATAAAAATAAATAATTTTTTTTTTTTAATTTGATTTTATTTTATTTATTTTTTTTTAATGTGTACAAGCCTTGAAACTTTTTTTCACGGTATTTCTAGAATTTTGGTGCTAAATTATTGACCATAGCTGTGTTTGTTAATGTTCTTTGCTAAAATACGCGACGAAAATTGATAATTATCGGTAAATAGTGTGAATGTGACTAAGAAAAAATTTTTACACATATCGTTGTCGAATGTATTTATGGATAACTATAAATATTGAAAAATATCGATAACGATAACAATACTCTTTTCGAAATCTAATACATATATCTTCATAATTGATAGCTATCCTGACTTAGTGTGAATGCCGCAGAAAATTTTATGAACATATCGAATACGAGTTTATTTATCGCAAACTCTTAACATTCAAGTATATCGATAGTGACACTATTGATGCACAAAAACGAAGTAAAAACTTTAAAATTATCGATGGCTAGTATAAATATGACGAATATAAATTTTGTACGCATATCGATTTCGATTGCATTTATCGATTACTGTAAATCTTCAAAACATATCGATAGCGCTACAACAATCTTTATCGATAACGAAAGCTTCTCATCGTTGAAAACACGTTCAAACTTGAATGTTATCGATAACTAAATTTCCAAGAAATATCGATTACCAATTTACTTATCGATAACAAATAGTATTCAAAAATATCGATAAAGATGATATCGCCTTTATCGTGGTCGATACTTTGAAGCGATAGATGATTATATCAGCCAAAACAAATATCTACACGAACTTTTGCTACCTCAATTAACACAACAATTTAATGGACTAAAAAAAAAAATAAAAATAAAAACACAAACGAGCATACAAAATTGCGGACGTTATTCCTGATGCACATAAAAGAAAAGCCTGTCTATCCTCAGAGTCACCACAATGCTGATCGTTGTTTAACCAATCCACTCGGATTGCTTTTCCACACTTCTTTCTAAGCCTGCAGGTTATTAGCTGGCTGTCTGCCTTTGAAACTTCTTTTCTGCATCCACCTTACATATGTATGTACATATGTACATACAACATACATATACTTCCTTACCTTTGTTCTGATTCACAATCTCGCATTTCCAAACAAATTGCAAAAGTTTTAAAATAATTGAAAATTTTCCCGCATACACCACTCTACCCGCTCCAGCTCTCTTTGCTCTATAATAGAGATTGTTAAATAAGTTGCTGCTGTCTCCATGGATTTGTCAAGGTATGAGTACTCGTTCGGTTCGCCCTTACATACATGCATACATTGCATTGCATTGTATGACTGGCAATCTCTTTATTTGCCACTCCACAGTGAGTACATTTTCAATTCATTTTCACCATTGTTTACTTTTGTTTAACACTTGCGTGTTTCTTGCCCAAAGAACACACTAACTGAAAAACGGTCTATAAAAATACGTACATAGATATGTGCTTGGAACTGATTCATTTGTTAGCAGCTAAAGTATGTGTATGCGCCACAATTTCAGCTTTTAGCAACACTTGTATTTTTTCATTTCTTTGTGATTGTTTTATTTTTTATTTTGTGTTTTCTCCTGTCAGCAATTGCCTGCCAACCACATTTTCAACACCTTTTTAACCCTTCAATTCCTCTTAGTTGTTACAGTTGAATTACATTTGCTGTTAAGCGGGCGGTTTCCTAGCGCAGGTCTACTCATACTCTCGTCGTCGTCCTCGTCGTCGTCGTCGTTATCATCGCTGGCGCTGGCACCTTCAACAACGCCATTCTTCCATCCAAATCGTACTTCTTCACACTTTCAATTTTCAACTTTTAAAATACATAGTATGTAATTCATCCAACTCCACACTGTATTGCTTTCAATTGAGTTGAATAAAGTTGAGCTGCCACAAAGTTCAGCAGTTCACTGACGTTTTGGATTGGTAAATCTTTTTGGGTTATCAACACCAATTGTAAACGTCAACAACACGTAACAAACAGTGGCGTCAATGCATTTGTACAAATATGTATGTATGTATGTATGTACTTAGTATAGCAGCTGCAGCACCAACACCCCACACACTCAGTGTGATGACAGCTTAAACAACAAAAACAAATACATGTAAGTACCCCTTAGGAAAGTAAAACTGGTTGGAGTGATTTTTTAAACGATCATTATGCTGGGCAAATACTGAATTTTATAATTCTACTCTGGTCCTTGAACTTGTGCCTCCTTCCTTCTTAATATCATTTGGGAGCTTTGGTAACTTCCTTATATTTATGGATTTTTTTTTTAGATCCTTTAATATAATGAAAAAAATAATGTTACTAGTTAATGCTAGTTAGTGCCAGTTACTGTCGAAATTCGACCGTTTTTCTAGTTTTTTAAGGCCCTTGGAGAGGTTTTCTAACTTAGCACGTCATTTAGCATATGAGGTACAAAGTTACTTGTCGGAAAATCTCCTGCTTTGGAATTAAAATATGACTACAATTTTTCATATCGTTGAAGGTTTTTGGAGGACTTTGGCAGCGCTTGGAATTGAGCTGATACATTCCAGTTTGTCGATAAATTTCGACAATTTCATAGCGATAGCTCAATGAATTTCAAAAACGCTCCGTTAACTCGACTAATTTCGATAATTTTCGATAAATTTTGGTTAGCTGTGCATTT
>NW_016194261.1:0-3178 GCF_001687245.7 Rhagoletis zephyria | reverse complement strand
AACTGCGGGCCAATCAGGCAGAGAACAAGTCACCCAGTGGCAAACACTATCAGTCAAGTTTAGTGACCGGTCAGACGACGGTCAAGAATGATTACTCATGGTGCGTCCTTTCGGGAGGTTTCATGTCGCACTGGACAACACACTACTTTGATGAAAATGAAAAACACTTTCATCGAGCAGTTTGGAAGTTCTTCAGCATTTTCAAACTGCTCATTATCATTCGAATTGTGCGCATTCTCTTGCTGTTTGGGACGCCCAACTATGAACAGCTTCGCGAGCACGTCTACTTGGGCACTTTTGCCCGATACATGGGAGGACCACTTCATTTCACCGAGTTGATCGCATTTTTCTGGTCATTTTCTGAAGCTATGATGTACCAGTTTTGCATCAATCCACCACGGCACAAGTTTGCCGACTGGATTCAAATATTCCTTTTTCTCAATCAAATCAACATTCCAAGTATTGTATTATTTTGTTAAATTACTTTAATATATTTATCTGTTTATTTGCCAGATTTGCCGACATCAATTGATGCAGATTCAGTTGGGCTTGATTTGAAAAGCATTAACAAGCTGAAAAGGGCAGCCAAGATTTCATTTACCATGTCCTCGCAGTACATTTCTCAAATTATATCAGGTTTTCCCGTCATTATTACTTTGCTTTTCTATTTCAACTTTTCTTTTGAGGACTTTCTCTACTTTGGCATTCCTTGGGCTCTAGTGTGGACTTTGTGGACTTATTGCGGATGCATGGTCGTTTACTGGCTGCCTTCCTATTATTTTGTCTACTGCTATTACCTCAAATTGAGAATTAAAACAATCAATGACGAGTTGAAGAAAACTTTAGCTAGCACAAACGTTGCAGTACCAATTCATCTTCAGTCATCAGCTAAGCCGAGTTTCGTTTTGGCAAGGTTAGACCCCTACCAATGTTCAATTAAGGACAACTTTACAAAAACACATTTAATTGCTAGAAACGACGTTTACATTTGCCAATCGCTGATTCGGCACAACCAAATTTGCAGAGAAATCTTTCGAACCAACTGCTACTGGACTCGCTACCTGAGCTTGATATTCTTTCTCTACACACTAATAATTTGCATTCTTCTTTTCTTTCTCATGTTTGCCACTATGCCCTGGTACAGTTACTTTCAGTATGCAGTGGTCATACTCTCTGGCCATGTCATACTCCTGGTGATTGTCATTTTCTCTGCCAAGATTGTGTGGAGTGAAGGTCGACAGACTTATAGGATATTGAGTGTTGCAATTCTAGTTCAGTTTCCGGTTTATACCAAGCTAAAGGTTTCGTTTTAAATTGCTCCAGAAAAATCACTGAAACATTTTCTTTTACAGATAATGACGTACCTTGAGCGACTTAAAGTGAACCGACAAGGCTTCTTTCTGGTCACCGGACAGCTGATATCTGCAGTCACTTTTCAAGAAGTAATATTCCCTTTTGAAAACAAATAAAGGACATTTATTTCAGCTTTCTATTGTGGTTATAATTTCAGGTTCTTGAAAACATTATGAAATACTTTCTGCTTGTAATACAGAACAGCAAATGAGCGAGAAAAGGGTAATTCAAAGTAAGCAATGTACAAGTTTCACTTTGTAAGTGTTTCTACAGCTGCGAGATAAATATTATACTGTTTAAAGTTTCAATAAAACTCAAACTTGTTTCAAACAGTGTTAGAATTATGCGGTTATTGAGTACAGTCCATTAAACTGACAGTTACTTTCTATCAGAGTTAGTCTACTTCTTCAATCTTCGGACCGTCACTGCCTGCTTTCGCACCCGCTCCTCCTTGTCCACCAGGTGCCCCGGCTCCACCCTGGTACAGCTTGGACATGATCGGTCTGCACAAGTTCTCCAGTTCTTTGTATCGGTGGTTGAACTCCTCCTTCTCCGCCAGCTGATTGTCGTCCAGCCATTTGAGAACTTCGCGCACCTTGTCAAGTACTTTGTTGCGATCTGCATCAGTAATTTTAGACTTCAGCGCTTCATCCTCAACCGTGCTTTTGATGCTGTACGCATATGACTCCAGTTGGTTCTTGGCAGCGATTCTCTCTCGCTGTTTGTCGTCATCATCTTTGAATTGCTCGGCGTCGCGCACCATCTTCTCAATTTCCGCTTTAGACAGTCGGCCTTTGTCATTGGTGATGGTGATTTTGTTCTGCTTTCCAGTGCTCTTGTCTTGTGCCGAAACATGCAAGATACCATTTGCATCGATGTCAAAAGTGACTTCGATCTGGGGAACGCCGCGCGGCGCCGGTGGAATGCCGGAGAGCTCAAAATGACCGAGGAGATTATTGTCCTTTGTCATGGCACGCTCGCCCTCGTACACTTGAATGGTCACACCTGGCTGGTTGTCAGAGTAGGTGGTGAAAATCTGCGTTTGCTTTGTGGGGATGGTGGTATTGCGCTTGATGAGAGTGGTCATGACGCCTCCTGCAGTTTCTATTCCCTGCGATAAGGGCGTGACATCCAAAAGGAGAAGGTCCTGGACAGCCTCAGACTTGTCGCCGGCTAGAATGGCGCCCTGAACGGCAGCACCGTACGCAACTGCTTCATCAGGATTGATGGACTTGTTGAGCTCCTTGCCGTTGAAGTAGTCTTGCAGCAGCTTTTGAATTTTGGGAATTCGAGTAGAGCCGCCGACAAGGACGATCTCATCAATTCGACCCTTGTCAAGTTTTGCGTCACGCAGAGCCTTCTCCACTGGTTCTATGGTTGATCTAAACAGGTCAGCGCAGAGTTCTTCAAATCGAGCTCGAGTGATGGAGGAGTAAAAATCTTGGCCGTCAAAAAGGGAGTCAATTTCAATAGAGGCCTGTGTGGAGGAGGACAGAGTCCGTTTGGCCCGTTCGCAGGCAGTTTGAAGTCGTCGAATGGCGCGCTTGTTCTGTGTCAAGTCCTTTTTGTACTTTCGCTGAAACTCCTGCACAAAGTGGTTCACCATGCGGTTGTCGAAATCCTCCCCGCCCAGGTGGGTGTCACCAGCGGTGGCTTTCACCTCAAAGATGCCGCCATCAATGACGAGAATGGACACGTCAAAGGTGCCACCGCCGAGGTCAAAGATGAGAATGTTTTGCTCACGTTTGTCGGCCTTCTTGTCCAGACCATAGGCGATGGCCGCTGCAGTGGGCTCGTTGATGATGCGCAGCACATTGAGGCCGGC
>NW_016194260.1:0-3178 GCF_001687245.7 Rhagoletis zephyria | reverse complement strand
CTAATGCATGAAAATCCTAACCTCAAAAAAATCACCCGTTATATGCCTAGCTTTGAAATGAAGCGAGAATCTTAACACAACAGCAAAGNTTTTTGTACATTCGTTGTTTTACATACATACATACATACATACATATGTATATGCCTAGCTTTGAAATGAAGCGAGAATCTTAAGACAACAGCAAAGAAAGTACATAACAGACTTGTGATAAATTTTGCACTTTCGGAAAAAGCTTCGATAAGATAAAATGTTGCTGATACATACATAGTTGCCACGTTACATTTGTGAACTTGCGATAAAACCACATATGTTTGTGATTTTAGAAGTTTTGATTTTATTAAAAAAAAAAATAATTTATTTTCCTGCAGAAAACGTACACTTTTATTTACTGTTTATTAAAATTACATCTTAAAAACCTAGTTAATGATTGAAATATTGGTATGGAATATGGAAATAGATTGTTTTGCCAAAAATTACCAAAAATTTCCAAAATTCGAGATAACTTATTTTACTGGATATAGAGAAATAGTTGCCACTTTTCACTTGGCTGGCCGAGATTTCTTCATTTTTACAAAAAAAAATCGATTTTATATGACTAGAGGATTCTCGAAAAGTCAAAATATTGCCTCGGAAAATCTTATATTCAATTTGCAATTAGCAAATCGATTTCACGCAAATATGTATTCATATTTTCGGCAAGCAAGCAAATATACAAAAACCCGCTCCCTCCCCCTCTCCCGATTGTTTGTCTACACTTGTCGTTCTGACTGCCATTTTTATTTTAGTTTTTGTTTTGATCCGAAACAAGCACGCGCCTGCCTCCGCAAGCACCCCTTCTGCCTGTTTCTGTTTCTCTTTTCGTTTTCGTTCTTATTATTTTTCATTTTGCTTTAAACTATGGTAAATTCCGGCTCGCGAGTGGTAGAATTGAAAATCTTTGGTGTGGTGGCAACGAGCATTCTGGCTCGATGTGGTAAATTTTGGCAGAGAACGTTTATAAACGTTCTCTGAATGCGCCTTCTCATTTATAAACGTTCTCTGCTGTGGTATAACAGTTGTAAGTTTTTGAGCTTTTCAAGTTATTTGTTACATTACCAGTAGATGGCGCGCTCACAGTTTTCTTATTTTGAGTTAGTGTCGGTTATTATAACGGATGTCGCCCTCACCGATATGCGCTGAAATAACTAAAATTTAAAAATACGGGCAATTTTAAGTACCAGTATTTTTTTTACCAATAAAAAAAAGTAATTTATTAAATAAACCCCAATTACATTTATGTACGTGGGTTTCTTATAACTCTCACTGGTCTTGGACTTCAAAAGTTTGTTTGGACTACGGCATATTACTTGAAGTTCCTTGGCTTTTCAAAAATCTGTGTATTTATGTATGTACATAAATAGCTTGTAACCTGCTTCCATAGTTATCAAATATTGATCTGAAATTTCAATTTGAATGTTTNAAAAAAAAAAAAAAAAAAAAAAAAAAACCCATATTGAATATTATAAAAAATCAACAAACTTCCGCAAAAATTTAAAGCTTTTTAATTTGATTTCTTAGAAAGATTTTGAGTATGCAGTTTTGTAATTTTAGTATAATAAAGTACAGGTTTGACATATGTAGCTAGGACCTACCGCAGATTTTTGGAAATTTTTTTCCATACAAACTACGTTCGACGATTTTTTCTAATGAAAGAAAATGAGCAACATCTTTCGTGAGTTCACTATGAAATATGATTTTTCATAAATTAAAAAAAGCAGGAAAGAAAAAACTCATTCACGTCTTTTTTTTTATTCAATACCAACACATCTTAATTCTACATGGAATGACACTCGTTTATCTTTCCTCCCTTTTTCATATTTTGAATGAGCTTATTCGCAAAGAAATTAAAAGGGTGAGAAAATGATACCTAATAAGTCTAAATGGTAAAGTTTTGGCTGAGTTATTTAAGTTTTTCTTAAACCAGTCTGTGAAAAAAGTGCAAAAACAGCATCAAAAATCTCATTATTATTATTCCGTAGAAATTTTTTTTTTTTTATTTTTATGAAAACTTTTTAAGCTTAAACTACTCAGGTAATTTTTTCAAAAAATATTTAAAAAAAACTGTTTATTAATAAAATAACTAAATTTTTGGAGGTATTTTCAGATCGTAAATCTTAATATTTTTGCGAGATATTTTGGTGGAAGTCTTAAAATATAATACATAGATTTTATAATTCCAGTGGAAAAATAGTACCGATTTTTTTGTATATGGCAGTGATGCAGTCTACTGTACACTATTACTCGGCCGTCTATCATAGTAGCATAATGCCGCTAAGTACATTTTAAAATTTTCAGGCAATAGCCTCATGCGATTATCGATTATTTTATCAGTATTTTTCTTTTAATCAAAATATATTGAAATAAAAGTGAAAAAAAAAATATATATATTTTGCCAGGTTCACGAGTTAAGATTTACAAACAATCGTTGAAAAGCCGATAAAATATTAAAAAAAAAGTGCTTAACTATTTGAATAACTTCCTCGAAAAGAAGCTTAGTAACTTGAGTGCCACATGAATTAAAGAGTGAAATT
This sequence comes from Rhagoletis zephyria, assembly GCF_001687245.7. NCBI lineage: Eukaryota > Metazoa > Arthropoda > Insecta > Diptera > Tephritidae > Rhagoletis > Rhagoletis zephyria. The sequence goes on along the minus strand of NW_016194260.1, from coordinate 608 downwards.
TTTAATCAAGTTTCGCCTCTGAAAAATGACAAAATCAAGACATGTTTTCATATAAATAATATCAAACGATGGAACATGATTCGTGGATCAAATTATTTCCGAAGAAACACCGTGGTTGAAGGTTGAAAAAGCTTCACCAACAATGGTGCTACTGCCAACAGCTACCTAGTAAAGGGGCGTGAAATTAAATGTGGAACTATTTTTAATTTTCGACATATTCTGCTTCTTGTCTTACTAGATTTCCCACATCTTTCATAAAGTTTATTAATACCATCAGAAAATTGTTCATGTAGTCCTTAAAAATAGCCAAAACTAGCTGACTACCCTTCCCCATCGCCCATAATTTTGTCTTTACTCAAAGCCGGTTTTTAATTTTTCGGGAATAGAGAGGGAGGTCCAATACAACAACAACAATACCCCTACGCTAATCAACTTCTGCCTTTCCTCGAACTTGTTGAACTTTCCTTGTAAAGCGTTGATCAATCGAAAACCCCATCACTATCCTGGTAGAACACAGACAATTTTAAGATGTGCCAAAAAGATAGAGAGCTCGGCTGCATCTGCGCGAGCCTTCTCCCATCTGACCACCATTCCTTTCAGTCTCTGAA
>NW_016194259.1:0-3178 GCF_001687245.7 Rhagoletis zephyria | reverse complement strand
GAGATGTTCCGAAAACTATTTGCACTCCTCATTTATAATAAAGATTTTCCCATTCGCACAACTGATTTTCTGATACATTTTGATCACTGCCATTTTTTTACATTTCATATGCTCTCAATTAATTACAAAAACAAATACAAGTTGCATCATTTGTGCGTCACTCTATTTGGCAGAGATTAATTAGGAAATCTTGATTGATTCATTGGGCANATCACTGCCATTTTTTTACATTTCATATGCTCTCAATTAATTACAAAAACAAATACAAGTTGCATCATTTGTGCGTCACTCTATTTGGCAGAGATTAATTAGGAAATCTTGATTGATTCATTGGGCAAAATTCAAAATTTAAGATCTGCACACACACACTTGTGTAAATATCTGATGAAGTCGCCCTTATACATATCTACATACATACATACATATACGCAATTTGAAACAATCAAACTGTGAAATCTTAATTTGTGCGCAGACACCGAGGCAGGCATGCCTGCGCCTACAGAACACACAGAAGTACATACATACGTAAATAGTTGTTGTAGCAGGCCTTTAATTATAATTCCATTCATTTGAGCGTAAATTTATTGAAAATTTTGCCTGGGAATGTATCTACATAGCTTTGTTGGTCTAATATTTGCTATAGCTACAGTTCATGTTTTTGTTGTAGTTGCTGTTATTACATTTGCATTTTTCAGCGCTTGATTGAACGATTTTATTTTAGGTATTTTATTTGGAAATTGTGTATAATTGACTGTTGCTGTTGCAAAGCATTTTGTGCGCGGATGCGGGGGAGCGCGTCGCGGATTTTAGTGGCGCTGCAGCTGCTGGGTAATTAATGTTTATTTGCCTGGGATTTGCAAAGCTCTTATGTATATATTTAGGTACATATGTATGTATGTAGTAATCTGTTATCTGCTGACGTTTTAGTGGTGTAGCGCCTTGTTTGTAAATATGTAATAAAATAATCCGTATTTGCATCTGTCGCATTGTTGATTGTGAGTGCGAAAGCCTTGCATTGGAGAACTTTGTACTGAACGCTTAGTGCATTCATTCTTACATTGCATGTAGTAAATTTAAATGAATGTACGTAAATGTGTATTGTAGTACTAATTCCAAGCTTCCCACACTAATTTTGTTGCTTTGTTTATATTTTTATGAATATGTATTTTAATGAACGTATTCATGCCCCAAATTATGCATTTATTTTCGCTATGGTTCGATATGAGATCAACAATTTATTTGTTTATTTTGACTCTGGATTTGTTTTGCAAAAATCTGACGAATTGACAAAAGAATTCGACAGCAAGGAACTGGAAATTGTTTGCTGAACTAAAAATAAATTCGATTGTTTTTTAGCTAACCGAGATTAAAGTAAGATACATACATACATACATATGGACACTTGATTTTCTTTACATACGTATTTCGATATGGTTATTTTGGTTACATTATTATTCCCATCGATATCGAGGGTGTCACTCTTATCGATATTTTAGTCTATACAGGGTGTCCTAGACTCCTAGACCAGCCGTCCAAACCCTCTAAAATGGAGGAAAATGTTTTTTTTTTAAACTCAAAGTTATGACCTACTAAACCGGGGATGCTCTACCTTTTGGTCGTATATTCGATTGACCATGCATTTTTATATATGACCTCATTCTTGAAGAACATTCGAAAATTTCTAAACTTTTCCAATAGTAAGAATGATAGTAAATAATTAAAACGGGCCCACCGTCCGTTTACGACACATATTTCCAGAAACAGTGACAGAAAATAATTTTTGTTGAGGTTCTTAAAAATAAAGCCAGTTTCGGTGTTGACTTTTCCGATACTTCAAACTATCGATGTTATTCCTCCGACGACAGATTTGAGGACTTCGTTGCTGCTGTGTAAGAAAATACTATAGTATGATTACAGTAATCGTAATCCTAAAGATGTTAAGATTACAATTACAGTAATTGTAATTATGAAAATTGGGATAACGATTACAGTAGTCGCACTACTTTCAACAAAGCAGAATTACTTTAACTAAATTTTGCATACTTTTCGGTGAAAATGCCGCTGAACATTTTTCTGATTACGATTACATTGATTATAATCATAATATTTTTAGGATTACAATTAAAGTGTTCGTTATCGTAATTTTTATGATTACAATTACTGTGATTGTAATTTTAACATTTTTAGGATTACAACTACAGTATTCGTAATCATGTATTTCGTGATTGCGATTATAGTAATCTTAATCCTTAAATTTTTAAGATTACAATTATTACGCGTATGGTAACATTTATGATTACAATCATTTTAACATTTATGATTACAATAGTAGTAATCGTAATCATATTTAATTTTAGGATGACAATTAACTAATCGTAATTGAAATGTAATCGTAATCATAAAGCGCCCAGCTCTGGTTTTAAAATTTGTGTTTAAAATGCTGATAAATTTTAACACCTGCATGGGAAAACGGCACTAAGTCTAATTGAACATATTATCGAAAATGTTTGAAAAAAGGATAAAACCACCCATGCTTGAATTGTAACGGTAGTTTTCATGAAGGTAAAAAATCTAAGTTTAATACGTGCGCCGAGCATTTAATATTCAGCTTCGCCCGAAACCTAGACTTCTTTTCTTACATGTTTTTTAATATTGTCATTACCTTTCAAAGCACAACCCTCCAGCCAACTATTCTATAAACTAGTCTTGTATGTACTACATATGTATATAAAAGCACTTCCAATTAATTATAAAAGCTTTGTGTAGAATTTTAATGCTGTCACGTAGAAATCCATTTGTTGAAATTAATTTCGTCCACTCGAAGATTTCGGTTAGCTATGCTTTCGTAAGCGCCAAGAGAACTCGAAAGGTCACTATGTTCGGCTTGTTTCTTAATACTTCACCTTTTATTAGAGCAACCAAATCAGCTGAACTGCATCTGCACACGTCCAAGATTTCATTGAAAAGCCACTTTATCAATCAGCGAAGGTCTTTCGAATAAGTACATAGATGTCAAGAAAAAGAAAACAACAAAAAAAAAAAAACCAGTCCCCATGCCGGCTGCCCTTCAAAAATTTATAGGTATTCCATAAAAGCAACAAGAAAAAAAAAACACGTGATTAAGAGTCAGTAGCTACCCTGCAAAAAATGGGACTAATCCGGGATGACTCCGGGAGCA
>NW_016194258.1:0-3178 GCF_001687245.7 Rhagoletis zephyria | reverse complement strand
CGACAGACGTAGCAGGAGCGGTCCTTGTGCAGGGGACACCCATTACCTCCACAATAGCCTGCAAAAGAGAACAGATTAGTCCATTCAATGACACTCTCTTTCTCTTGAACTTGGACTTACCATAGGCGTACTGGTTGGACTTTGAGCTGTTCTCGGCAAAGTAGATGCCGGCGCCGAACATGCCGCCGATGTAGGCGTGCCGCTCGTCGAAGCCCTTCTGGACGATGGCGTTGATGAAGGGCGAGCCGTGGAAGAGCATCCGCTCGTTGGCGAAGCCGTGGTTCTCCTCGCAGACCTCGGCGCGCCGGTGCAGGTACCGCTGCCACAGTTTGAGGTTAATCAGCTTCTGAATGCGAATGATGCGGTAGCGGCTGAAGGCGCCGCCCGACGTGCCGCCGTCCTTGTGCTGCCGAATGGTCATCTGCATCTCGTCCTCCACGGCGCGGTACTCACGGTCCTCCGGCGCCAGCTGGATCATGTAGGTGGTCGAGGTGGAGAGAGGAGGGGCTCCGCCACCACCAGGACTGTTCAGGAAGGGCTGAAGCTGAGGAGGAACCGAAGAAGAAGAGGAGGAGGATGAAGTTGTGGACATCGGCGCTTGTGCGACCGCAGGAGTGGCACTGGCACTGGCCGCCCCTGCCGAGTTGATCAGAAGCTTCTCGACGCCCTTGAGTATCTTGTGGCGGTGTCCGTAGGCGGCCACGCCAATCTGCTTCAGCTCCTCGTGGCCCATCTCCGCGAGAATGTCCATGGAGATGTGCTCTCGGGAGAGCGTCTCCAGGAGAAAGTCCAGGCCCAGGGAGGAGAGGAAGCCGGAGACGGTGATGGAGGAGGGCAGACAGGTGGACACCGGCAGGTAGTGGGTGATCGAGTGAGAGCCTAAAGTGCTCGAGGATGAAGAAGTGGAAGGTTTGCTGCTCGAAGCTAGGGAGAGAACTCCTGAGGACGAGGATGAGGATGAAGTGGTCGTGGTGGACATTGTGGTGGTGGTCATCGGTGACAGCGTCTGCGTGACCGGAGTCAGCTGATTCGACTGCCCATCGCCACTGCTCTGCTCCCCGCCATCCACCGAGGAGATGTCCCCGTTGACGTTGTCGGCATTGCGCTGGGCGAGCAGCAGTGCCAGCGAGGAGGGCACCTCAGGAGGCGGTGATACGACTGCTCCAGCAGCAGCTGATGTTGTTGCTGTCCCTGAAGACACACCACCACCACCTCTTTCACCACCTCCCTCTGCAATGCCCACCGAGTTCATCATGAGGAGGAGGAGGTGCTGCAGCCGCTGGTCGGCGGTGACGGCCGCCGTGGCCAGCGCTGCCGTTGAGCTGCTGCTGCTGCTGTTCTGCTGAGATTCAATCGCCGACAGATCTTGAGGAGTGGCAGCTAATGCTTCTGAGGCTGAGATCATACTCAAATCACTGCTCATCGTTGACTGACTAGAGGAGGAGGAGGGCAGACTGGGCAGGTGATGGAGGGAGGCACTGGAGACACCCGAAGAGGTGGTCGACGAGGACATGGAGCTCGAGGCGGAGGAGGAGTTGACCAGCAGGGAAGCTGCTCCTGGAGTTGAGGAGTTGATAATCGAAGGAGGTGGTGGAGGTGGTGGAGGTGGAAGGACGGCGGTGATGGGCGAGCTGGAGTACAGCGGCGGCTCCACCTGGGCGTCGAGCAGCAGACACTGGACGTCCTCGGCGCTGGCCAGGTCCAGCGCCGTCTGTCCCTCGTGGTTCTTCAGCGTCGGATCGGCGCCGTGGGCGAGGAGGAGGGCGCACAGCTGCGTCCGTCCCTTCTGAGCGGCCTCGTGGAGCGGCGTGAAGCCCCAGCGGTCGGTGGCGTTGACGTTGGTGTCGTGCTTGATGAGCAGCGCGGCAATGTCCAGGTGGCCGTAGGAGGCGGCGTTGTGCAGCGGAATGAGGCCGCCCTTGTCGGGGGCGTTCACGTCGGCCTTCCCGCCAATCTTTCCATTTGCTGTTGGCAATCCTTCGAGGAGGTACTGCGCCACCTCAAAGTTGTTGTAGCCGGCGGCCAGGTGCAGCGGCGTACTGTTCCGCCCCTGGGCGTCCCGGCAGTTGACATTGTCGGGGGTGAGCAGGCGGACGAGCCGAGCGAGCTCGCCCCTCTTCGCCGCCTCGAGGATGGCCGCATTGCCCAGCAGCAGGTCGGTGATCTCCTGCATCACCTCGGAGAGTGGTGGCGAAGGAGGGGAAGATGGTGTTGCTGCTGTTGAAGAAGTGGTCGTCGTCGANGAGGGGTGGCGAAGGAGGGGAAGATGGTGGTGCTGTTGAAGATGAGGCAGTCGTCGAAGGAATCGTCGAGGCCGCCCCAGAGCCACTGGTGGGAGCCCCCGAAGAGCTGGGCGTCACTCCTGTCCCTCCGCAGACACTCTGGCAGACAACATCAAGCGGCGTCTCGCCGTCCCGGTTCTTCTTGGCCGGATCGGCGCCATGCCGCAGCAGCAGCCGCACAATGTCCACCTTGCCCTTGCTGGCCGCTTCGTGTAGAGCCGTGAATTTCCACAAGTCGGTGGCGTTGACGTTCGCACCGCGACGCACCAGCAGCTCCGCCACCTCGTAGTGTCCGTAGCTGCAGGCGTTGTGCAGCGGAACTGAAGGGAATGAGAAAGGAAAAAAGATTTAGAAAACAAAACTTGAGCAAAAACGCTTGGCTGTACGATCAACAACAGCTTCTACCACCACAGTGTAAGCCTCTCAGTCTGGAGGAAAACGCGGCATTTTAGTGAACTGCTCACAGAGTACGTGACGCGGATTTAGCGCCACCAGTTGCGGTTGGTGACTTTTGGAACTACAGCTTCTCTCCTGCCACCGAGAGATGGCGCCGCCTCTGCGGTGTCATCATTTGCGAACGGCGCACAAAAAGCTGACTTTGTGGCAAGCCTACAAAGTAGAAACAAAACAATCACTCCCGTTTTACTCACCCAGTCCGCCCTTGTCCTTAGCGTGCACATCCGCCCCTCGTTCCAGGAGACACTGCACCACCTCCAGGCGGTTGTAGCCGGCAGCAAAGTGCAGCGGCGTCGACTGTCGCCCGTCCACGTCGCGACAGTTGACCAGGTGGGCGTGCTTCCCTAGAATCGCCCGCACCACCTCCACCTCGCCGCTCCGGGAGGCCTCGAGCAGCCGCCTCTCCGCGTTGCCCTTGGACGTCAGCCGGTGGTTGGCGA
>NW_016194257.1:0-3178 GCF_001687245.7 Rhagoletis zephyria | reverse complement strand
AATGTTCGGCTCCGCCCGAACTTAGACTTTTTTACTTGTTTTTTTTTAACTTTTTTTTCTTATTTATGATTTTGTTGTAATTTTAAAATTTAATTAAAAAAAAAATATTTTCTTAAGTTCTTCGAAATTGTCGAACTGTTAGGCACATACTAGTTAATGAACTAGTATTTTTTCTAACTGGTTTGGCTTTTCACTGCAGGGTAGCACTTCAATCTGACTTTGCGAAACATGGCAGTTGAATATAGAGAATGTAAAAGGCTGAAGAGCAAATTAAAAGCCAATTCTCGGTGTAATAAAGATGAAATTGNTCAATCTGACTTTGCGAAACATGGCAGTTGAATATAGAGAATGTAAAAGGCTGAAGAGCAAATTAAAAGCCAATTCTCGGTGTAATAAAGATGAAATTGTTGTTCTAGAGAGCAGAGAAATAAAAGAGAGTAGTGATAATAGTTTTATTTAAAACAAGAGAATAAAAGTCGTTGCTCACAGTAAAGTTGAAAATAAAATTTCCCTACTTTTTCTTGTGGTGGGGAAATGCATGCACACATAAACATATATATGGATGTTTGTATGTATGTAAAATCATATTCTTGCTTATAAAATACGAGGACTTATTATGCTGCTGAGCGGGTTGCGTTATGAAGGTGAAAGGAATTTTCTTAAGTTAAAGAATTTTATAGGCAGGAATGTTTTCCAACTTACTCGTATACATATGTATGCATGTACGTTTGTATGTATATATATTTGGATATGTCTACATTAGCTATTTAGATGCATACTGGTAAACACATTTCCGTCATTGCTTTTCTAATTAGTTTGAAAAATTTTTATTGCGTGGAAATCAGTAAATGTTTAATTTAATGAACCTCAATAGCCTAGAAGGCAATGCTTTATATGAAAAAATATTGCTTTTTGTTTTCAAGAAATAGGATATTTACCCTATACTAGTAAATATGGTTGAAGAAAATATCAATGCGATAATTACACATTTGATAGTTTCTTTGCCCCAACAGCTCACGCATCAAGTTAATACTGCAAATCCATGTTTCAAAAAAGAAGGTACTTTCAATAAACGAGTTTTTGATTAAAACAGAGATTTTTGATAATTGCTCAATTGTAAAAAATTCGAAGCGTCGTTACCCGATTTAAGTTTTTTGGTAGAGGGAATTTTATATCCTAAATTTGGGAGTATATATAAAATAGTTGTATTAACATTTACCTTTTAAAAATATGAATTTTAGTGAACATATTTTACAATTTTTTAGTATCATTATGTCATCGGATTATTTCACAATGTAGCTAGCCAAGCTATTACAGTTTTCTATATCGGATACTTTTATTTCTGATATATTTCCGACACTGAAATTACCATTTCGATATCTTTGTTTCTGTGGGTAAAAACAAAGACATACATAAATTACACGCAGAATACTTCTGTGCTATATGAGCATAGTCTAAAAAGTTGCCCACACAAATTGACCCGCCCTAATATACATATGTATATATGTACATCCGACCGATCATACTTTATGTAGCTACCGTTCCACCGACGGGAAATGATGGGAAAAATGGTTGGTGTAGAAGAACTGGTAGGTCGCGCTATAACATCGTTTTCCTGATGACTGCGAGCTCTGTTAAGTGGAGATCTTTGCTATAGAAATGGCTGCTTGCCGTATACATAATAGTAAGTCATTATACTCGTGATCAGATAATACCCAAAAACCTAGAATTTACGATGCACTGAGGAATATAAGCGAATATTCCAGATAGCTGGGATGTCTTTGCAAACAACGGACTGAGCAAATTTTGAAGTTTACCAAGACCGCAGTAAGAATTCTTGTTTTCTATTACAGGACACTGTACTATTGCACCAATCATCCAGGACAGTAAGTGGCTTAACAGAATTATAATTACAGTTTGGTAAAACCATGGTTAGAGGATTGTGCATTCTCCCGGCACTAATAGAGGGCCTACTTAATGTACCGACGTGCTTCCGTGTGGAATCATGAAGACCTGATTTAAGCCCTCACAACCTAACTTAACCTAATGACCAAGTGAGCCACGAATCTCACTTAAATAATTTGTTGAGCTTTTTGCTCTCTTAGGTCATGAAAGCCAGAGAAGCCTATCTACAAAAAATAAATAGGGTATATCACCTACGTGACGCTACCAATTATTGTAAAAGAAATCTTAAAGGTCTTGCGCCGAAGCCTAAGTTTTGTTTAAATGTCTGTCTACTCTGTCTCCCAAGGCTTCAAATCAGCTGGCGCTGAAAACTGCAAGAAATTGGACAAAATCTTAATTAAGTCATACTTACTAACTAATTTTGGACAATACCTTTTAGACTTCTGCAAAAGCTGACTTTGCGCCTTCATAGCTGCCCTAAAATGGTTAATACGAATGAGTTCTGAACATTCGTACAGTAATAATGACTGAATGTTGCCTGCACGCAAAATAGAGAAAAAGTCGACTCTCACAGAAATAAAATTTGTCTACTATACTGCTGGTACATAGCTGTAGGCACGCATCATAGTCCTTTTGCCATAAAAATTAACTTTCCGCTGCATAGCTCTGCGCTCCTTACTACTTATTTCATATGTGCGCTCTTTTTCACTCTCTCTTTCTCTCTCTCGATTTCGGCAACGTATGCGTGCTCCCCTTGTTAGCATCTATGTACCTCGTAGGTTCTTCCAGTTGCGTCTCGCAGCTAAACTCCAATCGGCATACAGGCCATAGGCAAGCATCCCCCATCCACTTTGACGGCCGTACAAAACACAACTCTGCTACTCTTTTCATCAACAACATGCAGCACGCGACGACTCTACTACTTTGTACTATAAAAGGTTGCCTCAGCGTGGCAAGCAGTTCAGTCTTCGATTAGAACGCCAATGTACAGGACACGTAAATGCTATAAGTATTGTAGACTAACGCGCAGCGAAGCAACTGATTCGCACATACATTCATATGTATAAAAATAATTGGATTTCGGTGTAGAGTAAAAGAGAATTACATACTCAAGTCAAAAAAAAAAATATTGAGCAAATACGAAATTGCAAAAGTGAAGTTTACGTATATAGTTTATAATATTAAACAACAAATGAGTAACTAAATTGTGTTCTGTGTGAAAATAAAACTTTTCGGGCGCGTCTTTGTTTAACAACAACAGCAAAAAAAAAAA
>NW_016194256.1:0-3179 GCF_001687245.7 Rhagoletis zephyria | reverse complement strand
AAAATTCAATAAAAATGTTTCGTTTTTAGCGAAAGCTGTTTAACAGTTTCACAGTGTGTTGCGAACTGAGCAGGGAATTTTATTCTGCATCTATTGTGGCTGCTCAATATCAGCAACAAAAATATTTTGTGTGAAGCAACACTTCAATCAAATGTTGCAATATTTTCACCTGGAGAGTTGTCATCTTTTAAATTCTGTCCAACAAAGTCTTGTGACGTAGAGCGTTCATTTTCAAAATACATATGTATATGTAAGAAAGGTGTGTTAAACAAGGTGTGATTGACAACTCTGGTCGGCTCTCTTTTAAGGTACTACTATGCCAAAAAATATAAACAACCGATTCAAAATTCATAAAAAATTTTCCCAATTTGACAATGTCAAATTCAATCACACTTTGTTGAATACATTTTGTATGTGTTAATCAAAAAAAAAATTTCGTTATACATATACATTTTTTGGGCATATATCAAGCATATTTTCAATATTTCGGAGTCATTTTAATGATCAATATAATTAAGTTTTTTGTGCATATTTTTGTCTTCCCTAGTTATAAATTATGCGTTTTATCATATACATACATATGTACATATACATACATACATACATTAGACGTAAGTACGTAGACATGAGTGTTTATACTTACAAATGTATGTATGTATGTATGTCTATTATAATTCAATTTATGTATGAGTACTCTATGCTTGAATGACCATCGTAAGAAATTATAGTATATGTACATAAGTACATACATACGTTGTCGCTAAGGTGATTGGAATTTATAAATGTCTACGAAATCCAACGATAAATCCGGTATAAAATTTTATAAAAATAACGTAAAACTCGTTCCTTAGGAAATATGCACCTACGCAAGGAGGACATTCCTTTGAACAAAACTACAGGAACCACAAAAACAAAACATATGAGTATAAGACATAAAAGCAACCACAAAATATAAAAGATAAAATGTTATATTGTACCTTGTTTAACTGGACTTAGATGTAAGAGTTTTTAAGTTTTATTTTGATACGTACGTACTAGTTAGAAAGATTTTTAGAAAAATAATTACTGGCAAGAATTGTAAAACCAAAAACAAAGTTTAAATACAAAAATCTAAAGGAAAATAATAAATGTGTACCTACGGTCTATTCGTGTCGAGAATTGCATATTGTTTTATTTGGAGCTAGCAAAGGACACCACTCGTTAAAGATGGTTATCGAAGATCGAAAGTGAAATTCGTATTATTAGCTATGCAACCATGTCGAAATTTTCGTTGAGTATCGAATATTCTATATACCTTTATTTTTTTTTTATTTTGAAATCAAAAAATATTTAGAGGTGGCTCAAAGCGCACAAAGTTTTCCATATATTTTATATGGGGAAATGCTATAGAATAGTTAAAAATCAATATTTTTTCTACCAGGAAACCCTATTTATCTGCAGGAGATTCCCAATAATAATAACCAATTGTTTATTTAACCAAAAACCCACAAAAACCCCGAAAAATACAGTGGGGCGACCAATAAAAAATCGTTAGTATTAAAAAATGGTTAAATAAACAATTGGGTATTATTATTGAAAGTATCCTGAAGAGAACCATAGTTTTCCGGTCGAAAAATATTGATTTTCAAGAATTCTCTTCTCTATCCAGAATTGCAGCGGGCGACGGTAAAGCGGTCGACGGTTAACCGCTGTCAAAATCAAAACTCACGAAGACATATGGAATGGCACATAATTGCGGTAGCAACATTTTTACCGCCCAGCGAGGGCGGCACATTGTTGATTGTAATAATTTCTATTATTTTCACAAGTTTGCAAATGCTTTTAACCATTACTTAGTCCGTTCCTTTGAATTTCGGACTAAAACCTGTGGAAATGTCAAACTACAATTTTACTCTCTCAAGTGAGAGTAAAGGAACAGATGGAAAAGTGCACGGGAACGCAAAAAGCACTTAGTCTGTTCCTTTGAACTTCGGACTAAAACCTGTGGAACTGTCAAACTACAATTTTACGCTCTCAAATGAGANACTTAGTCCGTTCCTTTGAATTTCGGACTAAAACCTGTGGAAATGTCAAACTACAATTTTACTCTCTCAAGTGAGAGTAAAGGAACAGATGGAAAAGTGCACGGGAACGCAAAAAGCACTTAGTCTGTTCCTTTGAACTTCGGACTAAAACCTGTGGAACTGTCAAACTACAATTTTACGCTCTCAAATGAGAGTAAAAGGAGAACAGATGCAGAAGTGCATAGGAACGCAAAAAGCACTATTTCCTGTAAAAACGTCAGTCGGTTTGTTTACATGTCATTTGTTCAACACTGATTTAGCTGAAATATCACTAAATAATTATTAAAATCTATACATATTCAAACATTCCGTTGTTTACTTCCATTTTTTTACAAATAAAAGGTACTTTGCTTTCATCGCTGTTTGTTTTTGCTTGCACATGCAAATCAGCTGATCGTTTGACACTTTTCATGAACTTACAGGAAAAGAAACTCCGGACTAAATCCTGTAACTTCTGACTAGGAACAGTTGCTCAGTTACTCTCTCAAATGTGTTCCCACTTACAGGTTTTATGTCAATAGGAACGACTTCCGGTAAGTTCTGACTAAATCCTTTAAACCGGACTGCTATTGGAAGAGACAATTTATTTCCAGCAAATATACACACACGCACGTACCAAACAAATAAAAATATTTTAATGAAAATTTCCAAATCAAAATGACAGTTAACGGAAGCCGTCATCAGCCGCAATTGTGTTTACTCTGACCGATTTCACTGCGGTAGGTGAACAGCCGACCGCTTTACCGCCGTCCGCTGTAATTCTGAGTAGAGCTTAATACTAATTTTTTATTGCAACCCGCAAAAATAATAACTGTTTTTTTTTTTTTTGTTAATTTCGGGAAGTTTTCAAATTAGAGGTAATGAAAGTTGGCAACAAACGCAAAATATCTGTGAAGTTTCAAGAGCGTGCCACCAAATTAAAAAAGATGGCAGCATGCAGGATATCTGTCGCAGATATTTTCTTATTTTTGAAATTAACGATTCTTTCATTTTAAAAGTTTAAGATACCTGAAAATGTTAAAATTAAGCTTTTGTAGCATCAGCGGGACTTGACGGATATGCCATAAATTTTTGAGACTAAATGTTTCCAAGGCTGACACTTTAGTAATCAAAATT
>NW_016194255.1:0-3179 GCF_001687245.7 Rhagoletis zephyria | reverse complement strand
CTTATCCGACCTTTGCGTTTGGTGCCACTGATAACACAACATATTTTCACTGTTACAACAGGATCTGAGGAAAATAAATTATTTTGCCCACTCTAATGTAGCCATGGAATTATTTAGTATGTAGTTACCAAATATTATCGAACCATTATGGGTTATGCTGACTAAACACGAGGCAATCGTCGAGGCAACCATTGCGGCAACCTCAGTAGTGCATGCTCTGTCATGAAATGAACATACGGAAGAAAATTTTGTTCTCTACAAAAAAACCTTTCCAGCTCACTTCTTTTCAGTGAACTAAGCCAATAAACTCAATACACACGCGGCAACCAATACAAAATATCAAAATAAATAATTGGGCCTGGTTGCTTCAACGGTTGCCTCGTGTGTAATCAGCATTAGAAGTGGCCATCCGTATCCTTTCCGTTATGCACCTTTCTTATCAATTTATATACATACATATGTACGTACACTAGGGGCGCAGAAAAAATATCGATGCATCGGAATCATCGATGTTTGCTATTCGATGCATCGAGTAAAACCGACGTTTCTGACCTTCCGATATATATCGATACAATCGATGTATTTTTTTCGATGCATCGACTTTTGTGTGCAATGTACACTAGGGTGGTCCATAGACAGTTAAGTCGGAATTGTAATGCTCTCATCCCCTAGGATTATTCGATATCGAAAAAAGTATACCCTTATTTTTTATTTGAAATCACAAAATATTTAGAGGTCGCTCAAAGCGCTCATGTATTTTTATATGGGAAAAATAAAATTTTTCGTAGAAATGGTATATACATAATTCTTGAAAATCAATATTTTTCGATCGGTAACCTCTGGTTCTCTTCAGGAGACTTTCAATAATAGTACACAATTGTTTACTTAACCATTTTTTAATACTAACGATTTTTTATTGGTCGCCCCATTGCATTTTTCGGAGTTTTTGTGGGTTTTTGGCGGACCTATAAGTTATAGTTGCAATGAAAAAATTGTTAAATAATGTGTAATGTAAAGAAATTCCTGATATGTTTTTTTTTATTTTTTTCTCAAATCACTTCAAACTTCATAAGATCCCACTCAAAAGGGTTAACATAAAATCAACTGAAAGAAAAGGTTATGATAATAAATTACCAAATAATTGTAAAAACTTTTCGAAAGCATTTTTTCGAAAGCATTTCACTGTGAGTTAATACTTAAAAATTTATCGAAGCTCTGATTATTTCACTCTCTTGTTGTACGTTTTTAAGTGAAAGAAACTGTTGGTATTTTCATTCGATGCATCGAAAATATCGATATCGATATAAGTCGATGCTATATATATTTCGATTCATCAAATGGAAAAAGAACATCGATAGATATATTTTTTTGACTTGCATCCCTAATGTACATACATATGCATTAAAAATATAAAATAATAAAGAGAGCGTTCTTCTTCTTAAATGAAATTAATTTCTAAAACTGTTTTCATGTATTTACTAAGTACATATGTATGTATGTACATTAGAGTGGTTCATAAAAACACTCTTTTTGGAAATTCATAAACGCTACATCAGAATATTGTTATTTGTGATAAAAAAAGAGACACGTATTTTTTTATTTTGAAAAAAAAGTTTTCTTAGAGGTCGCGCAACCCCAGAAACCCCTTTGTAACAAGTTCCAACCCACGACAATGTGTAAATCGTTCAGTATCAACGTTTTAATTTTACTGGTGTCTTTTCGAGAGCATATATTCGGGAACTAGACCCATTCTAATTACCCAAGACAGGTATGTAATTAAGGGAATGTTCCCTAATAATACCAGAGTAATTATATGTAAAAAACAAATTTTTAGCTGCTTTTTAACATGTCAAGAAAATAAAAAAATTGAGAACATCAGCGTTTTTATAAAAAACCGACCAGCGCGACCTCTAAGAAAACTTTTTTTCAAAATAAAAAAACACGTTTCTCTTTTTTTATCACAAATAACAATAATTTGAGGTGGCGTTTATGAATTTCCAAAAAAACACTTTTTTGAACCACTCTAATGTACATAGCTATGCATGCATACGTGTATGCATTGTACACTGCTGAAATTGACGAGTGCTCCTACGTAGTGGTCTTCATACATGGCCCCACTATTGGCATTTCACTTCAATTTTCTAAAACCACTGTTCATTAAACTTTCATTTGATATGAAACCACAAAAAAAAAATTATTTTGTTTAATATATCTGCACGTAGTACTATAGTATTGTATGCATGGATGTATTTGTGTGTTACACGACAACTTAAAAGGTGTAATGCATACATTTAGGCGATAGAAGAATTATGATGTTTAAAACGTTTCACTGACCGACTTTCACTTTCTTGAATTAAATCTTATGCAGATATTTATCCACCCCTTTGAATGGGAATTTTCTATTAACTTCATCGAATTCTGACCAGTATTATGTCCAGCAAACGTGTTGCGAGCAAAACGTTAAAATATGTGTAAGGGAACGCAGCGACTGTTTTCCGCACAGTACCTTGAGTTGTTGCACACGTTTTAATAAGGATAAGATATATGTACTGAATACCCCAGCATCCCGAATTTCTCGTTTTTTTTTTCAACTACATTCTCTCTAAAAACGCGTATGATAGATACTCTTATGCAGACTCTTTCATGCTCTCTGTTAGCGGTACAAATGGCATCGGATACAGTGTTACCGAATCGCAGCTAAAGTCTCAATTTCCATTTTTTGTTAGAAACTTTTCAAATCTCCCTTTTTTTTGAAATTCTTGCGTCTTTAGATCCTTTTTGGCATTTTAAGTGTCATATTGAAATTTTTTCCTTGAATGCACCTACATATGTATGTACATTAGGGTGGTCAAAAATAAGTTAAGTCGGAATTTTAATGCTCTCACTCCCTAGGATTGTTCTATATCGAAATATATACCCTTTTTTAATTTTGAAATGAAAAAATCAGCCTCATTGCGAGAGTCGTGTCGAATGCAAGTAGTTTTTCGAGAGTCGAATTGTATCAAAAATTTCATGTCATTTGCTAAAATTTCGACTCGACTAGTATATTAAAACGGAAAAACTTTCGATTTTCGTCATTTACTTATTTCAGCACGTCATTAGACAATGCCAATGTCAAACAAAGTTGTAAGAACGATCTATCGCAACTCCGGGTTGCAAATGTAAAATTAAAAAAAAAA
>NW_016194254.1:0-3179 GCF_001687245.7 Rhagoletis zephyria | reverse complement strand
GCAGCTCTTCAACAACGAGCGGAAGCTGCTCAAGCGACCGAAAACGTCTTCGCCTACTACGGAGAGCCGCAAGCAGGCGGAGATCATGAACCATATTCAGGAGCTGCAGTCCTCTCGCTCTCGTCGACTTCGTCGCTCTCGAAAGGCACTCTTTTCGGCGGGCGACACCTGCAAACAGCTGCAGCAGCAGTCAGCGGCAGTGGACGGCGACTCTGCTTCGAATTTGAGCAACAGCAGCGGCGGCAGCAGCACAACTCAACCCCAACCCCAGCGGGCTGCTGTGAAGAAGGATGTTGCGAGTCAGCTGGAGAACTGGGTCCTGGTGGCGACCGGGCAGACGGAGGACCAGCTGCAGGTTACGAAGCAGGCGCAGGCTTTTCTCACCCTCAACCCCTCCTCTCCTCACCGCCGCATTGCCGTCGTGCCGCTGCTTCGCATGAACATCGCCAACAGCGAGTGCATCGCCAACTTGACGGGAACGCTTACTACGGTGCCCAGCAACAACAGCACCAACTAACTGACTTTGCTGACTACGCCACCAGCAACCCCTCCTCCACCTCGTCTACTCAGGGACACAACCATTACGACCATTCTCAGCACAATCACTCTCACCACAATCCCCACCATTCTCTCGAAGTTCTGCCATCCTCTGGACTGGCTGCTGTTCAGCAGCACCTGCCCCAGCAGCAGCATCTCTCTCAAACTCCATTTGCCACTTGAGCACTTATTATACCGGTATTATTCAACTAGCCAAAGAGCACTTTACCATGCACTTCTACTTCTACTTTTACTTCTACTACTCAGAACTAGAATATCACCTCAACGCACGTCTCACTCTCTTTCTCTCTATCCTTTTCATATTTCTTTAATGATTTCCTTTCCCTTCAAGAATGCGGCCGACTTTTCTTATTAATTTCATAAATATTTTTTGTTTTTAAATTTTGGAGATTTATTTTCGCATACGCAAGCATCCTTTTATATTTTATTATTACTTTTCTCATTACTTTTTACTTTATCTGTTTTTCCTGTAAATTCATTGTTTTTGTCTTCGCTCCATCAATCAATCAGTAGACTGAAATATTTTCCATTATGATTACCAAACCATAAAACACACAAACATAGCTATTACTTACATTAAATACACTGTGGCTATAAATGCAAACAAAAATTTAATAAAAGCAAACAAAAGTTACACTAGAATTCCAAGTTGTACTTTTCATTTCAATGGACAAAACATTTTTCAAACATTCAAACTGTGATTTTCCTTTTGTTTTCCTTGTCGGCACTGAACAAGGCATTCACAACAAACGAAAATCGAGTTTTGCTGAAAAACGTTGGGCAGCACTGCACATCATGTAGCCCCCAAAATGCAGCCACTCTGTCAGTCTTACTACGACGTCAGTTTTTTGCTGCGTTTGTTGACATTTTTTGCCGATGTCTCGGAACCACCTCTCTTTTTCATAATGCTCTGCTGACACTCCCCCTCTGGACGCTGGACTACTTGACCATGCTTGTCGCTGCACAANACATTTTTTGCCGATGTCTCGGAACCACCTCTCTTTTTCATAATGCTCTGCTGACACTCCCCCTCTGGACGCTGGACTACTTGACCATGCTTGTCGCTGCACAACACTCTTAGATCATCTGACGACATTCCAGAGATTGGCAACACTGACAACAACTTGTACCTGTGATATCTTCTTCAGCTCTGGTTAATCGCGGCATCTCCTTCTTGCACAGCTTTCAGAATCACATTGCCAAAAATCTTACGCTACCAAAGGNACTTGTACCTGTGATATCTTCTTCAGCTCTGGTTAATCGCGGCATCTCCTACTTGCACAGCTTTCAGAATCACATTGCCAAAAATCTTACGCTACCAAAGGATAGTGAAATACTTTCATCTTTAATCAGTTANACACTCTTAGATCATCTGACGACATTCCAGAGATTGGCAACACTGACAACAACTTGTACCTGTGATATCTTCTTCAGCTCTGGTTAATCGCGGCATCTCCTTCTTGCACAGCTTTCAGAATCACATTGCCAAAAATCTTACGCTACCAAAGGATAGTGAAATACTTTCATCTTTAATCAGTTGACCAAGATTGTTTTTGTTTGAAAACAACAATGGATTTGAACATGAGAAGTGAACTGCCAAAACAAGACACTGATTCGAGACGTATATAATTTTTATTGTAGTTTGAGTAATGTCAATATCTAACATGGTTTTTCTTTTCCTTTAGGGTTAGTTGAAAATCAACGTTCCCGTTTAGAAGGAATCCGAAAGGAAAACGAAGAGTTTGACAGACGGGCGGAATACTTGCATGGCAGGATCAAAGAGTATCAAGATAAATTGTTCCAGAATCAAATGGGCGAAAAAATTAAAGAGCTAGTAAAAGAAAATTTAAAGCTTTCAGTCGATGCACAATGCCTGTCCATTCAATTGGATATCTACAATCAGGGAGCTGAAAACCAAGGAATAATCGACAACCGCAACAGCNAGAGTATCAAGATAAATTGTTCCAGAATCAAATGGGCGAAAAAATTAAAGAGCTAGTAAAAGAAAATTTAAAGCTTTCTGTCGATGCACAATGCCTGTCAATTCAATTGGATATCTACAATCAGGGAGCTGAAAACCAAGGAATAATCGACAACCGCAACAGTCCAGGCACATCGGCCCAGCATCCGGGCCATTCGCCACATCAGATGATGAACCCTTATCATATGGGCGGAAGTCCGGTAAATCACAGGGGCAATAGTCCCGTTAGTCCAATGCACAGTGGCGTCATTAGGGGGAATACGCCCACGTCTAACGTGGTTACCCTGGATACCAGCTCTGGTTATCAGTATGCTCGAGTTGTGCAACAGCCAAACCCCATGTCGCCGTACCCGGTTCAGCCACAAGTTGGCTACCCAATGAACAACGGCCAGCCCTCTCACCTGTCACCGCATCATGAGCCATCTCGGCAGATTAGTCATCCTGGAACGCCGCTCTACACCTATGACCGCCAAATCCCGGGCTCTCTCAACATTCTCAGTCATGTGCCCCCTGCAGCCCTGGGGGCCAGCTGGGGGCCACAGATGGCGAACTACCCGATGTCACCCATGCCAATCTCCTCTTCGCCGGGGCAGCAAATGCCGCATGGGCCACCTCTGCCGCCTCGTCCTACTGACCTGCC
>NW_016194253.1:0-3179 GCF_001687245.7 Rhagoletis zephyria | reverse complement strand
TAAAACCAACATAAATCATAACAAGTGTGCTGCTAACAAGAAACCAAACCAGCAGAGACGAAGTAGCCACTACGAAGAGGAAGATTAACTACAAAACATGCAAGACAACTTGCTACCATTCTATGGGGGGGAAATCTTGACAACGATATCGAGGTCTGTATTACCATAACTATATAGATTAACATTGCGAATGCGATGTATAAGGCGGTAACCATAATTATAATATCAAAAAAAATTTTGAGAGGAAAAACCAAAAATTTTTGAAGGGACTTAAATTAATATGAAGATAAACAGATGCGTCGCTAGAAATATCGACTATGAAAATCTTTACGATATCGATAAACATTCCGATAGCATCTCAAATAATATGACTACATATTTACATACACACAAACTTACGTTGCCAATCACACAATGCCCCATGAGTGTCTCTTCCCGGAACCCAGGATAAGCCTTAATGTAAAAGTTGACATTAAGGCTGTAAATAAGCCCTAAGTCCTACTGGTCACGTTTATCGGTAGGACGATGGAGAACTAAGCTGCGCTAGCGGGGGCGGCTGACATCAGTGAACAACATTCACTGTTTCTCACAGCTCCGACTACGCCAACAGGCTATCATCTTTTGCATTCAGAACATCACCTCAACGACGAAACGCCGATTTTGACTGGGCTAGCTATGTATGGAAGTAGTTTATTGTGGAGTGTAAAAAGATAACCAGAAGCTATGTAGCTCTGCAAGACATCAGCTAATGAAACCACTAGGTAGGTTGATGATTTTTGCTACGACATATTTATGCATATACAGGATGTTGGATCTCAACAGCGTAGAGGCTCGTATTTTATTTTAGTAGACTCTCAAAAGCCCAGCAGTTGCACACAATTTGAGACTGTTCCAGCTTTTATTTCATATTTACTCTATGTTGTCGTATGATTCGCGTTAATTAATTTTATAATCAGCGATTTTATTAAATATCAACGTATCTATGGTCTTAATTGGAAGACCTGGTCTTACCAATACATAAGTCTAGACTTTGATCACTATGTAGCGATGTATTATGGCAGTGTTTTCTCTTAAGATGTCTCATTTAGATGGCGTGAGGCCTCAATGAGCTTCAATACTTTTGCTTGTCGTACACTAAAATTTCAAGAAAGAGTGACACTTTTAGCGTCAGCCCTGAATGCCTTGATTTTGTTAAGAGATTTTTTCTACATGAAGTACGACAGCTGATTTTCTCAGTTTTCAGGCATTGCAATCAAAAATTTCGGATTCATATCCAATATAGCAATTATTTTACACTATGAGTTTCAGCGCAAGTGCGACATAAGCATTATCATGTTATGATATTCTTCTTTCAATATGAATTTTTACAAAAAAAAAAATCAACACCGTGTGTGAAGGTGTCACAGATTTTAGCTGAGCTTGCCATAGCCCCGCAAAGGAAAGCATACATACACGAAAACATTGTGGATATGTTGATGTTGGCCGCAGTTCCTTCCGATTACCGGCTTACTTTGACGCTAGTTGCTATGAACTCGCTCCGGTTTCAATTACAATTTCAGTTTCATTTTCATTGTCAGCTGTTGTAAATACCGATCCATCTCCCCAGCTGTGCAACCACACGTCACGCGTTTATTTGTTGTTTTTTTTTCGGTGTATTTCCTGCAGCCATTGCTTATGCTTATCGACTCTATGTGTTGCTTCCACTTCAACTCACGTGCAACACACAAAAAATTAATTGTCCACCATAAATCAAAAAGTATTTTTTCTGCCGGTTTTTGGCTGTCCGGTATGCTTGTGCCTCCAATATGTAGCTACCTCTATGAACTCTTATGTACATAAGTATACGTTTTTCAAATGCTCCACAGATCTTTTCCCTACCCTGTCCTGCTTTCGTGCTCGGTTTTCGGTTCTGGTAAATCACTTTTTGCTTATTTACCCACAGCCAAGTATGTCTGCAGGTATTTTCGGCTAATACNAAAACTGCCTGAAAAAAAATGTTAATAAAGTACATACGTATGTACCATTTTCTTTCTTGAAATGTACTTTATTCAATTGTACGGCCGGAAAATCTTTTACTACTAGGTTAAAATTTATTTTTCTTATTTAAGATATAGCTTATGTGTTTGATTCGCAATTATATGACCATAATTTTTCTATAAATATGCATGTTAGAGCGGTCAGTTAAATTTATGGACATATAAATTTAATTGAGTTCGTGTAAAACTTAGTGTAAATTTTACAAATTTTCTATGGCATGCCAATAAAAACATATGTTACCTTTGTTTTAGTTATGGTGAGCCTTAGGGAAGTGGTTTTTATAATTTTCCAGAAAGAATAACTGGAAACTTGACATTCATATATAAATTTGACTTACTCACTCTCCACATAAAATTTGTTCGTTCTTTTCCATGCATATAATAAAATATACCAAGTTCATTCGAAGTACTGTAAATTTGCAAATAATTGAATGAAGGTCACTGCCGAATATATTCAGTCATGAGCGGCCCTGCCCCCTTTTGTTAGAAATGCAACCCTTTGTTTACTCGTGTAGGACATGAGTAAGGGTCAGGCTGTAAATATCTGGGAGGAATTGGGCGGAAAGATTCCGGCAAGTCCTTGAAATTTGTAGGGTTTGAATGACATTACAGCCAATTCTACCCTTTTATAACTTACGATGTTCGATGTACGATGGCGTTGCCTAGTGGAAAAAGGCCTTAAGAACGGGCAAAGTATTGTAGGGGTGCAGGTATCGCCAGAGCCTCCTGGGAAGTGAGTGCTCATCAGCATTTCGCTACATATCATCATGTCCGCTTGCCAGAGTTTTCTTCACTATTCTTGTAGAAGTTTGGTCATGTTTCGACCTCTTTATGGCCTTCTTGAAAATCTTCCCTTGACTTCATTAAAGATCATGTGGAATTATCTTTCCTCAATACCGAAATCTCTACATTCCACCACCACTGAGGCTTATTGTTACCCTGCGGAAGTGTGCTCGGGCAAGAGGCCCTAAAAGCAGTGTTACGGGCATTTGTCACAGAGTTCACCGCTTTATCAATGTATGTGGAAAACGTGCCTTTAGAGGGAATACGATAGTGATTTTTATACTTCGCCCAGTCGGTTCTCTCCTTGTCTCTGTATGCTGTTAAAGCAGCAGGATTAAGAGTAAAACTAATGTAGGTGGT
>NW_016194252.1:0-3179 GCF_001687245.7 Rhagoletis zephyria | reverse complement strand
AATAGCTGTAAAAATAAACGATTGCTTCAATTACTTTAAAAAGGCGAGGCAAATAGAGGGAATGGGTGTTAGCGTAAATTTGTGATTGTAAATAGTCAATATAATTATTAGGGGGATGTAAAATTGTAGACTAAAATGGCATTGCTTATGAAAATATGTTTTCGAATTTCACCGTTGAGAAACATTAGCACATTTTGAAAGGATTAAGAAAACATGGTATGTATGGTTTAGCATAAAAAGTGTGTTCCCTCTGGGATATGTTGTCATCAGTTATGTTATAATTTGAATAAAGTGTAAACATTTAAAGGAGGTTTTAGATTGTAGGTACATATTGTGATTAGGTTTTTTTTATTAACTGTTAATGTTTCTGAAAAAAAATCAAACATTTATTCAAATAAACACCCTTTGCTGTAATACAGGCCCTTAAATGGTGAAGCTACTGGGCTATAGTAGCACCTATAGTTTCCATATGTATGGACAAAGCTGCTTGTTTGAGACTCCAAATGTCGGTGATGCCATGCCATGTAATCGAGAGGAGTTTAATCTGTGCTGTCCGAGGGCCGAAAATATTTTCTCGTAATCAGTCTTAAGTTGTTTTGGTTTAAAGTGCCGGTGCCGAGTCTTCTTTAAAGGTCCAGTGTTATGCATTAAAGAGGGTTGTTGGCAATTCTTCACCCTTCTTCTTCACTTCTTCTTCAAAGATGAATTAATCCGCTAGGTGGCGCCGGTGTCGAGATATTCGAAAACCCGTATTTATGGTCCGATTTGGTTCATATCTAGAACGTGTATTACTTAGATGGAGAGGAATAACTCCACAAGAAATTTTGCCGTAAATTTAACTTTTTAGTTTATTTAGCAACTAATAAAAGCCTGTTAAAAAAATAATTATAATAATTATTTTTTTTATTAACTAACAGGTAATTCATACACCCGTTTTGTGTGTTTGAGTTCTGGTACCTCCTTGGTGTTACAGAAGTGGAAAAAAATGAAAAAGTTTTGGGACATCTATTAGAGGCACTGCCAGATTAAGCAAATGTGAATACTCGTGATATTGACTTACGCGTCAAAAATATATGAAGAGGCTTCGACAGCTTTGGAAAGAGGCTCATAGGGTAAAATAAATGTGAAAAGCAAGCATTCGAACTGGTTGGATGTGTCAGAAGTTGTATTTTTACCAAATATGCTACCAAACTGCACCCGCATCACTGCATCCATATAAATTAAAGTTGCAAATTTTGTCCACAACTTATGAAAATTCAAGAAATTTTCGGCAAAATTTCTAGCTTCTTAATATGAGTTTTTAAAAAATTAGCAATTTTATAGGTTATGAAATTTCAGTATTATAAAGGGCAAGCTTCAAGAGGTTGAAAATGCGCGTTGATTTTTAAATTTTATTTCTGAACGATATTTCTCATTTTCTTCCATAAGGTCATGAATTTCTTTAAATTTAAAAGTAGAAATTTTAATGAAAATTTTTGAATCTACCTAAATTTTTTATAAACTTTGACATTTTAATTTGTGTGGTTTGGGTTATAGCATGAACAATACTTTTATGGAAAATCAGCAAGAATTTTAACTTCAAAAACATTTTGAATATTTAAAGAAAATCCACATGTGAGTGCTCTTTTGAGTTACTGTGTAAGGTCTTGTACTACAAATATAAATTTTGCTTAAACCCCGCATGAATTCAATGCACATACAGTTATATCAACTCATTTTCTGGTTTTTAGTTAAAATATAGCTTAAATTCAGCCGTACCATAGCTACAACCTTTCAATAAAAATCTATCTATTTTATAAAAAAACTAATTTTCGGCTCGTAAATTTTTCAAAATACAAATCTGAGAAATTTAGCGTTATTAGATATATTGTAAAATATCGTAGAATTTGTACCTTTAGAAAATACCGATAATGCAATAAAACTTTTTAGTTAGTTGTGGCTTTTTTGCATTTCAGCGACGATGTGTGATACGAGCTTTCCATAGTAACGGTATGTTGTGGTAATGTAGTAGATCACAGCAGGATAGCAAGATTAATGTACTTCTATTATGTATCATACACAAACGTTCCTTACATATGTGGAGCTACATACACACAAATATACATATGTAAAGGAAAACAAGCGTGTTACACACAACCAAAAACCACCAAATGATATCAAAAAGCTGAAATGGTCAGTTGAAAGTGAAATGACAAATGGAAGAGTTAAATGCAATGTGACACAAAATATTAAGCGTGTCCTTGAACTTTTTTTATGTAAGTTAACAAAAATTAATTTTGCTGTTCAAAAAAATTTGTAAGTAATGTAATGCGATGTAAATTTAATGAGTGCAGCAGAAACAAACTTAGAAGATCTTTTGTATCCCTATGATAGTGGCTAACATTGACGGCCTAAGAAAGTATCAGTCTCTCTAATAAAAGCGAACATTTGCTTGGTAGACGAATTCCTGACATTGAAGGCATCGGCTGTGGAAGAACTGAAGTCGGAGCATGCCTCTTTCTCTTCAACACAAAGCTGGCTAAATCCGCCTCTGTGGATAAACTAATCCAGTGCCTGTGACGAGGAGGACCTACTGAGTCCACTGAAGGGTTCCAGTTTCACAAGTATAGACGATTCCGCAGTACCTTGGTAGCCAGCATAGTAACACCGCGTTCCTTGCGGCCAAGAGTTGCAGAGTGTCAAAGCACTCCTTGATGAACCTAGCGATGATTGTCCTATTGGACATAGTCATCTAAGTTATTGGCTGACATGAGGACAATTTTTGCTTCAGATGGCAAGCTGCGCTAAATTATATGAAGAATGGTGTGCTGCAAAATTGATTGTCAATAAACTCAGTAAAATTCACCAAAAGAAGAGAAGTCAGTATTAATTAAACCACTCTAGAAGGGACAGAAATTGAGTTCTCAGAAGAGGCGAGGTATCTAGTGGTAACTCTGAACAAAAGGCTCAGTTGGAACTCACACCTCTCGAATGTTACAACAACAATTCTATAAAGGACTGTCAAAGATTTTATGGTTAAACTTGAAAGATTATCAGCCAAACTAACGAATTGGTCCTTCACTTCGGTCGTAAGAACCGTCGTTACATATGCGGTACTGGCTTGATTGCTAAAAGCTAAGCATGTAAACACGCGCGGGTGCCACCTTCAGGAAGCTGCGCCGCTTGGTCTGCGTGACCAT
>NW_016194251.1:0-3179 GCF_001687245.7 Rhagoletis zephyria | reverse complement strand
CCTGCTGACAGCTTATTGGCGGCTGCAATGGTAGCGGTGGTGTTGTATATGTAAATATGTATGTCTATATGTATGTACGTATATATGTATTTATATGTACGTACCCACTGAACTTAGTTCGATTCTAATAATCCCTACTACTCAATTCTTTGTGTGTAGGTTTGTGATAACTGATTGCTAGATTTCGTGATTTTTCGCAGATTATGAACATGGCTCTTATTATTTTTATGGCACTATGACTATTAAGGTTGGCGGGTGTTTGCGTCAAAAAACATTTTTCACTCTGTTATGTGGAAAATGAGTACGATATGTATACTCGTAGTCGGGTTTTGACATAGAGAAAATGGTGAGTGAGATTACAACATCCTTTTGAACTTACTTAGCCAGTCGAAAATATCAGCGCTAAATAAAATTACTTTAAGTCATAGGAGCCTTTGAATCCTTAAAAACTCCAACCTCGGATCGCTCTCCACTCGTAAAACTGTTGCAAAGGCTTGCGTAACTTATCCGGTTGTGGAACTTATAAAAAAATGTAGGCCCTGGGTTCGATCCCCGGTCCGGAAAACATCTAAATTGGAAGAAGATTTTTCTGACAGCGGTCGTCAATGGTAGGCAGTGGCAAACTTCTAATTGTATTTCTGGAGGCGGTGAAAAACCCTGGGTTCCTCCATTTATATATCAACATCAATTTTATTTTACTGTCATTAAACTTAAGCAGTTGGAAAGACACCTTTTGAACAAATATTTATTTTGTGCGAATGATCGTTCAGTATTTTTTCTTTGTTATGCGAGGAGGAAGCATCGAGAGCCTGTATACCCTGTTAGTATGGGACTTCAACACGAACTAAATCTCCTACCATCAAGTACCGTATTGTCCCCTGTACTACCGTTAACGATAACGATAGTTCCAGCCCTGGTCTATAACTGCATATAAATTTATGAATGAATGTATTATTTATGGCATAGACGTCTACATGAAATATGCTTAGATACTTTTCCATTGACTCGCACATCTTAGCTCTAGAGCAAGTGGTTAAATTCCCAGGAGTATATTTAGACCATAAACTACTCTGGAAAGCACACGTGGAAGAAACTGCGAAGAATGCTGAAGGATCACTTATAACGTGTAGGCCATGGCAGGAAAGAGCTGAGGATGCACACCAAAGATACGACGATAGTACGCTATGGAGCCATCATTTGGGCCGATAGAACTGCCAACTTGGAACAATCAAATCGCTCTTCAAGATACAAAGGATGGCATGCATAACTGGAGCCATGGGAACTTGTCCAAGCGCATCCTTGGAGGTGCTTTTAGATCTTACCACTCTTCCTATTCACATGCAGACTCAGGCGAAAGGAGCTTTGCTAAGGATGACTGGTACCAATATCGGAGAAGAGGGTATCTTAGTCGTCGGAAGTTGGATATTCTTACGAAGAAGTGCACTGAAATTGCAATAATGAGGGATACCATGCATCCGAGGTTCAGCTTTATAAAGTGTTTCAGTTTCAGTGGGTATTAAGAAGAGCTGGGCAGGCGTATCTGAGACATATCGGGTAAACCAAAAATACGATTACCTCGTACACTGATGGCTCATTGACCTGAGAGGGTACCGGGGTAGTTGAAGTTGGACCGAGAGTAAGATACTCCGAACCCATGGGAAAACATATGCCCTTCTTCCAGGGTGAAAGATACGCCATAGAAAGATGTGCGGATTTAATATCAAGCGAAACTACCGGAATCAAAACATCACGATCTTTACTGACAGCCAAGCGGCTATTAAGGCCCTCAGATCTCACCAGATAACATCCAAACTGGAGATAAAGTACTTTGAGAAGCTGAATACTCTTGGTCTGTCCAATCGAGTTTGGGTTCTCTGAATTCCGATATATTTGGGTATTAAAGGAAACGAGATTTCCGATAAACTAGCGATGAAAGGTGCATCAACCCCTCCCATCGGCCCAGAGCCCTTCTGTGACTTAGGAAAAGGGTCATTATCTGCCCTTGTCCGATTATAGGAAGAGGCGCAAAGAATCGCTACTGGGATAATCTACCAGGTCTGGAACAGTGCTTTACTATAACCTAAAACGCTTTAAGAAATGTACATACGAGCTTATTCAAGCATAACTTAAGAATTGTTACAGGAATCCTGACAGGATACTACAGACTGAATTATCACCTGACTAAAGTGGGAATTAATTCGCATGAGCGATGAAGATTTTGGAGGACGGATATCGAGACTGCACCCCCAAAAAAACAAAAAACTATACTGAACCTCTTCCAAAATCTGGAGCTCTGGAAATATCATATCTGGAACTTAGTTTCACTATATATCTAGATTATATGACGTTTCCTCTAACACAAATCTTGTCTACAAAAATTATGCGAAGTTCGTTTGGCGCCCTGCCCTAGGTTTATGTGTAGTAGAGCACTCTAAAATTATATCTAGTGCAAACTAATTTGATTTTCATTCTTTGCAATTTATATTTTAAGGATATAGGGTTAAGATTTCCTACTGCCGGCCCATGGCTTCTTTATTTTATTAAAAGAGAGGTCATCAGTTTCAACGACCTTAGAGCCTCAGGAGGAACTTGCTCTTCATAAAATAACGTATACATTTTAATAACGATTCTACCTTAACCCCACTTAGTTATGCATCAGCCACATATAGTGGCATAACTTTAATTATCGAAGTCCTGTCACTTCAGGCCTTTTTTTTATTCATTCAAGCCCAATTTCCGATTGACGTGCATAAATACTTTTCCTCTTTTCCTTTAACTACTATTTAATATTTTTTCTTCGTCGTTCGCTGATTCTTTTTCCATAAAGGTACTGCTCATTTAACTTCATTTTTTCCGCCGATGCAAAGTGCTCTTATGCCAAACAAAGTTGCAATATAATGCAGATACACATGCGCATTCGCATTTGCAGCGCAACTATCCATGCAACATTGCGGCAGTGTGCCGATTATCTCTGCACTTGTTTATAGTGCCAATTTTTATTTTTATTTGCGCGTATGTTACCCCACTTTTCCGCTTTTACGAAGCAAAATTACAAAAAACCAGAAAGAAAAAATTAACACAGTCAATGCGAAACGATGAGCGTGGCGCGGCGGCGGTGAGCAAGGAGCGACGACTGTGCAATGTGCAACGCTTAATGAAATGGAAAATTCAATAAGGTT
>NW_016194250.1:3019-3180 GCF_001687245.7 Rhagoletis zephyria | reverse complement strand
TCGGCCTCATCACTCTACAGTTGCTTTCTTCATTTCCACTCTGGACACTACTTTGAGTACTACAACCAGTGTAATATTGGAATGCCGATGTTTGACCGACTGTGTGAGCTATGTTGCCTCTACTCACGTTAATGCTGTTGTCCTCGATTTCTCTCTTTCTT
>NW_016194250.1:0-2959 GCF_001687245.7 Rhagoletis zephyria | reverse complement strand
TTTTTCCGAGTTGAGGATCCAGTACCGCTGCATCCCCCTTCAGTCCGACAGAAGGCATGCAGAGAAAAAGAAAGAGAAAGCTCTTCTTCAGCTCGTGTAGCTCACTGCTTATCCGCATCTTCGAACGTTGATGAAGCCTGCCTGCTTTTTCTTTTTTCCCTCTTCCCCCTTCGGACACTACTCATCCGAGATGGACACCGAAAGTGAGAGATTAAGCGGATGCATCTCGCACACTCACTGACTGACCACTCTCAATCTCACCGGGGAGGCAGATGCTCCTCTCTTTCTCTCTCCCTTTTTCAATACTCTCACAGAAAACACATTCACCGGTTAATTAATCACTGACGGTGGTGGTAGTGTCCGTATGGTCTCTGCAACAGTCTCTTCACAAAAATATGGCGCACTTTTTGTTGCAGATCAACAGTTTGCAGAGCACTGTGTGTCTGCGTGCGAATTTGCAAAGCAGATTCACACACACACAAACTAACTCTGTTGATTTACTTTTACTGACTGGTAGTCTATGAATAGGAGCTTTA
The DNA here is from genome assembly GCF_001687245.7 of Rhagoletis zephyria. Taxonomy (NCBI): domain Eukaryota; kingdom Metazoa; phylum Arthropoda; class Insecta; order Diptera; family Tephritidae; genus Rhagoletis; species Rhagoletis zephyria. Next base: position 2,423 of record NW_016194250.1, on the reverse strand, counting down.
GCACGAACAAATGAGTTGAAGCTGATGGCTGTTAGTTCGTGTCAAAAAATGAACATTTTGCTCATTGAAGTGTGTGTGAAAGAAAAAAGAGAAAAGGAGAAAAAAGTGTTCAATGATGAAGATGACGACTGCTGCTGCTGTTGCCGCCGTTGCGACTGTCGATCGCCTCAGAAGATGATCTTCAGATCTCTGAGCTGATCTTTCCCGTCTTCCCGTTTTCCCGCTGCTTCTTTTTGTGATTTTTGTGCTTGGATGCAATCAGGCACGACGCAAACGACGACGACGACGACAGCGGTGATGATGACGAGGACAGTTGCTGATAAGAGGCGACTCAGCTGGTTATTGGCACTGCCACTGGCACTTTGGGACGCACTTTCCCCCGTGAGATACCTGCCGTCAATATNCTCAGCTGGTTATTGGCACTGCCACTGGCACTTTGGGACGCACTTTCCCCTGTGAGATACCTGCCGTCAATATTCACCTGCAGCTCATTTATTGTGCAGCAACTGATTGACTGAAGAGAGAGGGAAAGAGTGAAAGTGCAGCTCAAGCTTTGGTAAATTGGCTGCATATTTGCATTTGCATTTTCTGTCTGTCTGTCTGCTGCTGCTGCTGCTACACTGACAAGAAGACTCACACAGATGGACAGGTAAGATAACAGCAGCAGCAGCAGCAACAACAGCAACAACAACAACCAAAGACTCGGTCCGTCTACTCAAACACCAAAAGACACTCACCACAGGAAAGCTAGCACACACTTCTTTCAGGCCGATTTTTCTTCCTTTTCCCGTTTCTTCTCCGCCAGTTCTTCTCCTCCTCTTGTCAACTCTCGACTCTTGCTATCGATTGCCTGTCAGTCAGTCAGTCAGTCAATCAGGCAGCAATCGTCCAGCCAAAACGGTTTTTTGGTTCTCTTGTCTCAGTGCTCAGTCTCCCTTCCTCTCCACGTTTTGTTCGTTGTTGTCTCTTTTGCTCTCTCTCTCTCTCTCTCTCTCTCTCTCTGCTCAATCGATTGGGCGCCATATCGATATGCATCGTTTGCATAAATCACATTCACATGCAAAAGCTGCGAGCTCACTTCTCTTGAGCGCACTTTCGAATCAAGAAAGAGAAAACTGTGAAGACTCGGATCGCTCGTCGTAGTAAATAAAAAAAAGGGGGAGGTGAGGGGAAGCGGACAAACAAAAAAGTCGCCACTAGGTCTCATTCAGTGCTTCTTCTTTCTTCTTCTTTTTTTCACTGCTGCTGCTGATTTCTGTGCTGTCGTTTAACCTTTTTCTCCTTTTCCTTCTTTTTTTCGTACTATTGACTACTACTACCACTACCACTACTGAAGCAGCAGTTGAAAGAAGTTGTTTATGACCCACTGTGCTTCTTTTGACTTTTTCTTCTTCGTCTTCGTCTTCTTCAACTGCTCCTTTCTTTCCGTCAGTTGCTAATTTTTTCTAGTTGGCAGTTTTTTGCAGGCAAAAGTAGACAAAAAGTGAAAAACAAATTTTGTTTTCAACAGCCACTAAATGCAGAAAACAGGGAAAGAGAGAGAGAGAGAGAGAGAGAGAGAGAGAGAGAAATGCTAAATCTAATGCTAAAAGATTGTCGCGTTCCTCGAGGAGATTCATCATCAACAGCTCAGGCCATCTAATTTGCACAGCAGTTTTTCAGTGCATTGTATGCACCGTCACTAGCTCCAACTTTCTAAATCTCTCTCTCTCTCTCTCTCTCTCTCTTTCTCTTTCTCTCAGTGTTCTGAGTGTGTTTGCGCAGCAAAGCGGATGATTAATATTAATTACCGATTAGCATAGTGCACACAGGCACACAAATAGACAATGTTGGTTAGTGTGTGTTTAGGTAATAGGTAATGTAATGCTTCTCTAGTCGAGGGGGAGGAGGGGAAGACCACCTTATTACTTACATTGCTTACACTCGTGAGCACTGCTTCAAATTGGAGGATGCTCCATGTTTATGCTAATCCAATTGCTGCTGCTGCTGTTGCTGCATCAACGAGCACTTTCACTGCACTGCAATTCACTCTCGGTAGTGTTGGTGGTTGGTGGTCAGTGGTCGGTGGTCGTTGTGGTGATGATTACCTGGTGCTGTGTGTGTATGTGTGCATGCCTCACCAATAATGACATACACGAGCACACGTGTGTGCTCCTTGTGGGTGAATTTAAAATTAGTATCAGCAATGACCACGGCAGCAAAAGCAACAATTGTACTTTTTTTCTTTCTCTCTCTCTCTCTCTCTCTCTTCATCGACAGAAGCACTTTTTATTATTTGTTTAATCGTACTTTCTGATTGTGCTTGGCATTAAATTGGTGTTGATGTTATCAAATAACTGTGTCGATTTTTTATGTTTTGATTTTAATTTTTTTAGACGCTATCACTTGATTTGATTTCTAATTGGGTTTTCCTCTCTGTTACA
>NW_016194249.1:0-3180 GCF_001687245.7 Rhagoletis zephyria | reverse complement strand
TTGAAAACGGAAAACGTGGAGCGCATGCAATACAAAGCATTAGATTTAACGGACAATAGCGAAGGTACAAATTTGAGATCGATTTTAAGCGGTCGTTATTAATATACCCCCCTACATACATATAACTATTACTCTTCAATTTCAAATCAGGCCTATTACATGCGCCCCATACTTTTCATTTTCAATCTCATAAATTGTTTATAATGACTTTTGCTAAAATTTCAAAATCAAAAGTNATAAAATTTTGCAATAGATACTAAAATCATTCAACTTGCAGTGAAAAGAGAACAGAAGAATATGTAAAAAAAATGTTGTTTGCTCACATTTAGTATATGCCTACATATGTACATACATACATATAGCAGTAATTAATTTCATTTAAAGAAATGGCGTGTCGTCCATTTCCGCTGTAGCGTATGTATGTATGTAGTGCAACGCCTGGGTTCAAACCCTAGTCAAAGCAATATCGCTAAACATATAGAAAAACGTTTTTTTCTTAACAGCTTTTCATAAAAATACAATCGCCGTTCGGGGTCGGCGTAAAACTGTAGGTCCCTCTGCTTTGTCTGACACATCAAGGCGCACACCACAAATCGGAGAAGCTCGACCAAACACTAACATATGTGTAAGCGCCAATCTATTATTAGAAGCGTTCTTGTACGCAATAGTTCGTACCAGTTTGTACTAACTATCACGTTTTGGTGTTCTTGTACCCAAAAAACTTGTAAGAAATGGGGAATTGAGAGCGCAAAGTGACACTTCTCTTTGAGGAGCAGTTGCTAGATTTTAATGTATTTTACTGGATAAATTTTTGCTAGTAAGAACTTGCAAGTGAGAAAAACAGCTGAACGCGTGTTGCTGGGTGAAATTGAAACTAATAAAAGAAATATTTATGAGGATTTTATAGTTGAAATTGACAACATAATCCTAGTAAATGTAATATACTTTTTTTTTATTAGAAACAAGCTGCGAATAAACAACAAATTAATCAGCTGTTCGTAAAACTTGCAAAGTATTACTGGTTTTGCGTTCTTGTACTTTTGTGCTATGAGAGCCAATTCTCAGAAATTCAGTTACTGGAGAGTTACTGGCGAGTTACTCGATAATTTTTAAAGAACACAACTATTATTATGTATGCAGTGCATATTTGTAACTTCTCTGGGGAGGCAACATCTATCTCTAGAGTTTTTCTAATTATATGTATTTGATATGATACGACGAGGTTGATGTCTAGACTAGGTTTGCCATAAATATCTTTGCTATATTTATAGTATGGTAGCCTGGACATACAACATTGCACGTTGATAAAAGCGTTGTAATAATATTTTAAAACGCCAGAGTTCTCCTTTTTAACAATATTTTGGTATATAAATAAAATACATTTCATAAAATATAAAAGTGTTATTGATTTTAACATGAGTGCACACATCAATATCCACAGGAGCTATTGGCGTGAAGTGAAACTTCTTTAGCGGCGGTTGGTTGGTTGGGAGTAAATTGGCAAATTCAACGGAAATTGCACAAGGAAATAGTGCAACGGTAATGATGCAACGGAACTGGCTGGGCCTGAAACAGGTGCTTCTTTTGTGTATGCATGTGGTATTAATTTAATTAAGATTTGCAATAAAAGGTTAACGGAAATGATGCAACGGAAGTGGTGCAACGGAAATGGTTGGGGCTGAAACAAGTGCTTTTTGTGTGTATGCACATGGTATTAATTTAACTAAAATTTTCTGATAAAAGGTTAGAGAATAACACTTATAAAAAGACTAATACAAGAATGAAAGTAAAGGTGACTACGTACATAGATAAAGAAAAGGAGAAATACTTATATTTATAAGGGCAAAGGTGAAAGGAAATATGTATGTAGAAGAAGAAAATGATAAACATAAAAGTAAAGACAAAGAGGAAGATGGGTATACCGATAAAAGTAAAGATGAAGATGGGGAAAGAAAGATTAAAATAAACGTAAGTTAATCTGGGAATTATTTTCGGATTTTAGAAATTTTCGGAACTAAAATTTTCTGATAAAAGGTTAGAGAATAACTCTTATAAAAAGACTAATACAAGAATGAAAGTAAAGGTGACTACGTACATAGATAAAGAAAAGGAGAAATGCAAGGTAAATTTAAACACTTTACTTATATATATATAAGGGCAAAGGTGAAAGGGAATATGTATGTAGAAGAAGAAAATGATAAACATAAAAGTAAAGACAAAGAGGAAGATGGGTATACCGATAAAAGTAAAGATGAAGATGGGGAAAGAAAGATTAAAATAAACGTAATTTAATCTGGGAATTATTTTCGGATTTTAGAAATTTTCGGAACTAAAATTTTCTGATAAAAGGTTAGAGAATAACTCTTATAAAAAGACTAATACAAGAATGAAAGTAAAGGTGACTACGTACATAGATAAAGAAAAGGAGAAATGCAAGGTAAATTTAAACACTTTACTTATATATATATAAGGGCAAAGGTGAAAGGGAATATGTATGTAGAAGAAGAAAATGATAAACATAAAAGTAAAGACAAAGAGGAAGATGGGTATACCGATAAAAGTAAAGATGAAGATGGGGAAAGAAAGATTAAAATAAACGTAAGTTAATCTGGGAATTATTTTCGGATTTTAGAAATTTTCGGAGTTCTCGGGAATTATCGGTTTTGTTATCTATATTTTTATCTATTTGTTATCGATTTTGTTATCGATATTTTTGACAATTTTGTTAGCGATATTTTTTATCGATTTTGTTATCGATATTTTTTATCAATTTTGTTAAGGATATTTATCAATTTTGTTATCGATATTTTTATCAATATTTTTAACTATTTTATTATTTATTATTATTTTATAATCCATATTTTTATCGATTTTGTTATCGATATTTATTGATTTTGTTGTCGATATTTATCGATTTTGTTATCGATATATATCGATTTTGTTATCGATATATATCGATTTTGTTATCGATATATATCGATTTTGTTATCGATATTTATCGATGTTGTTGTAAGTATTTTTATCGATTTTGTTATCGATGTTTTTATCGATTTTGTTATGGATATTCTTTTCGAGATTCAAATATTTTGCTACTAATATTATCGTTTTCGCTATCGAAATTTTTATCGGTTTTGTTATCGATATTTTATTGCTTGTTACTATCGATTTTGTTATTGATAG